>NW_024713129.1:16496949-16769449 GCF_018991925.1 Homarus americanus
ATTAGGTGTATTGGTAACACTGTGCAGAATACAGAGGTGAAGATATATGATTAAAAGTTCAGGTGATTTACAGGTGTAATAAGAGTAGTGATAAACAGGTGTAATAAAGTAGTAATTAACAGTTGCAATAAAGGGAATGATTAACAGGTGTATTAACAGAGCAGGTAATAAACAGGTGTAATTAAAGAATAGGTGAATAACAGGTGCAATAATACAATAGGTGATTAACATAGGTATTAAGAGTGCCATCCACCTCAATAAATCAATAGATATCAAGACAAAGAATAAACGATTTCTTTTACATGACACAAAATACGAACTAAAAATATAGATAAGTTACAGAAGAAATACTGTATTTTATTCTATAACTTGTAAGGCAATATAGTGCTTGTATTACGCTAATGTTATGAGGAAACGCAGACAAACACTCAATCAGCCAAAACATTTCATCCACCGTGAAAATATTCCTCTCTCTCTCTCTGCTTTTCGTTAAAAACCCAAAATGTGTCAAAAATCGTTATCGTCCCCGAGAGAGAACTTTGGAAAACTTGACGGTGATCAAAGGAAAAGTTTGTGACTTAATAAGACTGAACTCTTGGCGCTCGTCGAGGTATAACATAACTTTTTTTATTTTTTTTTTTATCTTTAGGAATAATAGTTGACGTTATCTTGGTGTAGGGCAGAGGTCATATGAGCGTAACTACGACACCACAGCCTGAGATATAAACAACAGAGCCTGGGATAATACGTAGGTGAGTTTATGTCAATGGTCGACCACATCTCGCATCTTAATGTATTAAAAAAAAAACACAAATACCACCTTCTCATATTCACCCAATCAAAGGAAGCTCAGATGACACCCACTTACTGTACTTTTCAGTCAAATGAGTTCCTGATGCCCGTGTTAATTTACGGACATAAACACTGTCCGAAAAAGATGACGTCAGGCTTCCAGGTGGGGTAAATAATGATGAAAAGAAAAACAAATTTGTAAGAGATTAACAGGAGACAGTTCCCAGCGAGGACAAAACCAGAGACATTGGTATGGAAGGGGAAAAAAAATCATCTCTGTTCTTCTCTCATTTCACTTTGTCACGTTCAAACTGCAAGAGATAATGACCTAATTCTGGTACGTGACACACCTAACAATGAGGTAATTTACACACGGTCATAGTTTCTTAAATCTTCCATAAAAATTATAAACAGTTCTGGTCCGGACGAAAGAGAAAGAATTAAAGAAGAAAAGGAACAACAACACTCAAACACAACAAGAGTGGGCGAGGGAGAAATATATTGTCATGGTATAAAATAAAATTGACGATCAAACCCAGCAAACCAAACCAAACCTAACCTAACCTAACCTAACCTAACCTAACCTAACCTAACCTAGCCTAGCCTAACCTAACCTAACCTAACCTAACCTAACCTAACCTAACCTAACCTAACTTATACAATATTCCGTATGTGACGTCAAGGCGAGCTGGGTGAGGTTAAAACATCTTGAGAAACTTTACGTATATGGCGCTGTTGTTTTGTTTGTTTTAGTCATCAAACTTTTAATTGAGGAAACTCCAACTAAATCGTCTGAATGTGTCAATCTACTGTAGTCTTATCTATTATTTATTTATTATTATTATCTTACAAAAAGTTTCCTGATATTCCTTTGAAAACTCCTGATTACTTACAGACAGACAGGCAGGCAGACAGACAGACAGACAGACAGACAGACAGACAGGCACGTAGGGACACAATAACCTCCCGATCAGTACAAACACTTGGGTCAGAGGATAAAAAAAACAACAAAACTACCATTCCCGCATCAAACATCTCAACCATTCATACCAGATTTAAGGGTCATGGTTGAAACCCTTGTCACGCATATGGCCGGGCGACTCATAACCTCCGCTCATACACTATATTCCTAAACACGTTTCGTTCCACAAGATCCGAAGCTTTGAATTTACGATATACGAATCAGCCGAGACGGGACATAAGGCGAGCTAGCCATATCTAAAATTTGTGGTACTTGGCATGGGGCGGCGTCTGAGGCCACTTGTCAATATTTCCCGGGGCAAGTGGTGCTGTGTTCCCGGGCAATGGTGCTGTGTCCCCCAGGGCGTGGTGTTACGGGCGCCAAAGTGGGAACTATTGTCACAACGAGGGAAAACAAGTGCGCCATATTGAAACTACGAGTGGTGCTTCACCCTCCTCAAGGAGCCCAGCGCCGGGATATTGGCAGCCGGCCACACCACCATCACCCCCTCCCTCCCTCGCTAGCCAGGAGGGAATGGAGGGTTGACGGTGGGGTGGACATGTGGATGGAAAGCTGACGATGTCTTGGCCGGGGGAGGGGGCCCTGACAGTAGGGTGGACAAGAGAGGGTAAAAGCTGTCAGTGTCTTGGCCAGTGGAGAATACAAGGCTGGCAGTGTCTTGGGAAGGGTACCAGTGTCTTGGCCAGGAGGGTACAGGGTGTTGACAGTGTCTTGACCAGGAGGGTACAGAGGGTGTTGACAGTGTCTTGGCAAGGAAAGGTACAGGGCTGACAGTGTCTTGGCCAGGAGGGGGTACAGGGTGTTGACAGTGTCTTGACCAGGAAAGGTACAGGGCTGACAGTGTCTTGGCCAGGAGGGGTACAGGGGTGACAGTGTCTTGACCAGGAGGGGTACAGGGTGTTGACAGTGTCTTGGGAGGGGTACAGGATGTTGACAGTGTCTTGGCCAGGAAAGGGTACAGGGCTGACAGTGTCTTGGCAGGAGGGGTACAGGGTGTTGACAGTGTCTTGACCAGGAGGGGTACAGGGTGTTGACAGTGTCTTGACCAGGAGGGGTACAGGGTGTTGACAGTGTCTTGGCCAGGAGGGGTACAGGGTGTTGACAGTGTCTTGGCCAGGAGGGGTACAGGGTGTTGACAGTGTCTTGACCAGGAGGGGTACAGGGTGTTGACAGTGTCTTGGCCACCGTCCCTCTATGCACCACTTCACTCAACACTTGTGTACTATAATTTCACTAAATAGTCTCTACTGAAGTTCTTCCTCCATTAACAAATTATATCATTATTGTCTTTTTTTCTTTGTAATTATCTTTACCATAACACTTCATTACCCCAATCACGCCTTGTTTTCGTTACTCCTCTTCTTCATCGTTATCTCTGCCTACTCTAATTCTTCGTAGTTATATAGTTATTCTTCTCTGCTTTACACCCCCCATGTTATCAGCCCTCCACCTAGTCCTTCATCATCATCCACCATCCTCTTTATCTCCACCCACAACCCACACCACCACCACCCTCATCCACCCTCTATACCATCCTTCCCCCCTTCTTCAATTTCCGACTTATCAATTCCCTTCCTCCACCACTAACTTTCTTTCATTCCCTCTTTCTCTACCCAAAAATATCACCCATCCACCGCCATCCAGGCACCCACCGCCACCCATCCACCACCATCATATCATCACCACCACCACCCAACTATTATCACCCACCACAATAACTACTACTACCACCACCACCATCACCACCACCCACTACCACCATCCCTCTGATACATGGGCTTCTCCCCCTTACCTTTATTTACCTTCCATTAGTGTTCTTCCTTCTCTCTCTCTCTCTCTCTCTCTCTCTCTCTCTCTCTCTCTCTCCCTTCCCATTCTCTGTACCCCTCCTCCTCCTCCTCCTGCTCCTCCTGTCATCACCTCCTCCTCTCCTTCACTTGACGAGCTCATCATCAGCAGCAGTGGTCTGAGCCGTAAAATATAGTGGTGGTGGTGTGGTGGTGGTGAGTGCCGCCCAGTTCATCACAATACCCGCCCGACCCTCTGGTGGTGAGTGCCGCCCACCTCACCACAATACCCGCCCGGCCCTCTGGTGGTCAAGCCGAGAGTCTCCTTCCTGTGCCTCCTCCTCAAAATGGCTACCATAATAAAGCCTTTAAATTATAAATATCTCACACAAACCAGCCAAACAGATTCAAAATGGCTTCTAAACTACACTGACACTATACAGTAAATGAAGTTTTTTGTAACGTTATATACAACTGGAAGTGTTTACCTATAACTTCACTTATGAGTAAAAACCTAACGTATGCTTCCCATTATTAAGAGCAAACCTATACTGGCTAGAGGGGAAGGGGTGGGTGAAGAGGAAGTGAGTGAAGGAGGGGAGTGAAGAGAAGGGAGTGAAGAGGGAAGGGGTGGGTGAAGGGGAGGATGGAAGGGGGTGAAGGGGAAGGGGGAGGGGGTGAAGGGGGAAGGGGGTGAAGGGGGGAAGAGGGAGGGAAGGGGAGAGAAAGGGAGGGGAGAGGGAAGGAAAGGTGTGAGAGATCCCTCAGTTGGTTCATTTAATCTTTAGACGGCAGGAGGGTTAAGCCTTCCCCCTCAAAGAGTTAAAACATCGCCATCAGAAGGTTAAGCCATCATCATTTGAGTTAAACCATCGTCCTCAAAAGATTAAACCATCGTCCTCAAGAGATTAAACCATCGTCCTCAAGAGATTAAACCATCATCCACAAAAGAATAAACCAACGTCCTCAAAATATTAAACCATCGTCCTCAAAAGATTAAACCATCGTCCTCAAGAGATTAAACCATCGTCCTCAAGAGATTAAACCATCATCCACAAAAGAATAAACCAACGTCCTCAAAATATTAAACCATCGTCCTCAAAAGATTAAACCATCGTCCACAAAAGATTAAACCATCGTCCTCAAAAGATTAAACTACCGTCCTCAAAAATATTAAATCATCGTCCTCAAAAGATTAAACCATCATCCACCAAGGGTTAAACAATAAAGATAAACCAAAATACCAACACCTTTACACACCTTTACACTAAGACCGTCTCACCTGCATTCCTTCTCGTCACAATAAAAGAAAAAAAATAAATAAATAAACACAAAGTCTTAAGACCCCCTGAAGCCGAGAATGTTATTGTCTGTTGTTGTCTCCCGAGTGTTATGAACCACACGTTAAATTTTCACCCCAAGAATGGAAACTTAAGAGTGCAACATTTAAAACCAAGGGATGGCGACACAAAGATGGTGGACAAATGGTACTGAGACCGTCTTTACATTTCACTATTAGATATCATTCCAAAAGCCCATCTCCTGTATTTATAGATCACTAAAATACAGAAGAAAAAAATAATGTATTGGTGAATGTGGGTTCCATAGGCCACGTCTTTTAGGGGTAGTGTGGATATAGTATACTGAATACTCTGAACCCGGTACACAAGAGGAGGGGGAATGAGGGGGAAGAGTTGGGGGTAGAAGAGGGGCGGGGGTGAGGGGAGGAGGTAAGAGGAGGATGAGGAGGAAGAGAGGGAGGGTAGTAGAGGGGGAGGAGGGAGGGTAGAGGAAGGGTTGGAGGAAGAAGGGAAGGGTATAGGAAGGGAGGGTGAAGGGTAGAGGAAGGGAAGGGGTATGGGAGAAGGGTAGAGGAGTGTAGGGGTGAGGGGGGGTAAAGAAGGGAAGGAGGGAAGAAGGGGGGAGGGGACAAATATCAACGTTTAATTTCAAGAAACAAAATCTTATAATACCTAACAAACCTTAAAGTGAACCAGACTCAAAGTTCATAAAAAAAAACTTTCAAGTATACCACGACAAACTTCTGAAAAAGAGTATTCTGTAAACTTTTAAGACTTTTATTTAAACCACGATTATGAAAAGTTTTAGGGTAAAAGAATATTCTATGAGGCAGACTTCTTAAAATACACCGAACAACTTTATGAAAAACAACGAAACGTTAAAAATAATCACAAGACTAAATATAATAATAATAAACGATAATAAAATACCAATACAAACAACAACAATATCTACAACAATAAAATAAAATACATATAATAGCCAACGACAAATACAGTACTTGGGCAATATACAAACACTCCAGCCAGCACACTGAGGGTTGACCCACACACCAGACTCTACGGTAACACCACCCATGGTTCACTATATACACACACACACAATTTTCTGTACATTATACGCACACTGGGACATACATTTAACATCTACATCACCCACACAGCATAACAGCACTATATAGCACCATACAGCACCACACAACACCACACAGCACGACCAACCAACCAACCACAGGTCATGTTGAGAATGTAAACAACGGCAATATTTATGTAGGCAACTAACCTACTCCAGTGAAGCACTGACCTACATCACCACGTATCGGAACCAATGCTTTTATTACCCCAGTTCAAAGCAACGCGGGTTCGAATCCCACTTAAGAGGCCATAGTTGTTTCCTCAAATACTGAAGGAGGCGAAGTTCAGCTCCTCGTCTGCCGTCAGCTGAAGAAGAAGTAAATAAAAGTGTCTCAAGATGGTCTCTCCTCCACGGCCTACCTCGCTTCTCTCCCCCAGAATGTAAAGTGAAGTTTACTTTAGCCACGAAAAAATAAGATCTATGTTTTTCAGTTGTGTTGACGGTAGCTCACTCGGAATAATCCCCCGGCCAGTTCCTAGAATACTTCTTGGTCTATTTCCTCTCTAACTTGAGGCTATTTTTATGTAATTTCTTCCACTTAAAGAAACAACATTACTTGGCCTTCAAATATTTGTCCATACATTTAACTTCATTATCTTAGTCATTATTTTTTTCTCAGCGCCTCACACTTCCCTCCAGTCAACACCATTTGTCTCACATTACTCGCTATGAACATCACTTGACGATCCCTAGGAGGAGAAAACCCTGTAAGTCAAGTGTGTGTGTGTGTGTGTGTGTGTGTGTGTCGTTACCTCTATAAATACTTCACCACCATTTTAG
Organism: Homarus americanus; assembly: GCF_018991925.1. Taxonomy (NCBI): domain Eukaryota; kingdom Metazoa; phylum Arthropoda; class Malacostraca; order Decapoda; family Nephropidae; genus Homarus; species Homarus americanus. The sequence goes on from NW_024713129.1 coordinate 16,503,727, forward strand.
CCTCAGGAACTACAATAATCCCCTCTGGTTCTTCTTCAGGAGGCGACAACAACTTTTACATAAAATAAAGGTTGTCTACATTGAAAATCAAACAACTTTAAAGCCTTATTAATTTTCGTTGAATAATGTAAAAAGAGGAATATTCACACAGGTCATGTATGCTTGAGTTTCATCTGGTGTATGGGTAAGTATCATTCAGGTAGACATTCAACATTATCATTCACAGAGACTAAGAAAAGACTCAACCCGGCCGTCACGTTCCTACACTGTCCTCCTACATCCTCCCAGATGCCCAATTCACAATCAGTAAAATCCTCTTCTGTTTATCCTTCCATTTGTTGATTTCCCTCGCTGTTCTACCTCCCTCCTTTATTTACATTCTCTTCCTATCTCACTCTTCCCAGGGGTTCCTTGTTTGCGGCACAATAGCCCCCGAGATGCTGCAAGTTTAAAGATCCGACAATTTACGCTGGAGCGACAAGTTTGGCCTCGGATGGTAATTCAATAGACTGTGTCCTTCAGCATGCTGTGGGTGTTCTCTTCTGTTCCCTGCTGACTTATACCGTGACTGCGCCCACCCACACACACACACACACACACACACACACACACACACACACACACACACACACACACACACACACACACACACACACACACACACACACACACACACACACACACACACACACACACACACACACACACACATTTTTAAGTACTTAGAGCTGGTACATTCCCTTATATCTCAGTTATGTTACGTGAAGCAGCGAACATAATGACAAGACCACTCACACACTCCACCCGAGACCCTTTCCCGTCCCTCTTACTAATCATCTACCACAGTTTGTTTACACTCGAGGCCTCCCAGCAGACCCAGCCGAGATTTGGTCAGTATCCCCTGGTGGTGGGTCGTCTACAGTAAACACTAAATCTAGGCAGGGTAAACAAAAAAAAACTGTTAGAGAATGTAAACAAAGAAGAGAGGGAAAACAACGAGGTAAATCAACAGATGGATGGATAAACACGAGGGATTTTTTTTTGTTTATGTGAGACGACCAGGAGAGTGTAGGCGTATCAGGTCCTAGGGTGTGTCTGTCTGTCTGTCTGTCTGTCTGTCTGTCTGTCTGTCTGTCTGTCTGTCCGGCCCAAGAAATAGTAATACTTTCTTTAATTTACACCAAGAAAGATAAGGAAACATTCACCTTTCTTTCTTCTCCTTAACAACAAAGATTAAAAAAAAAATGGCGAACTTTATGGAACAAATTTCGGTCAGTTCTTTGTTTTGTTTACGGCAAGAGTGACCTTGGCCTTTGACTCCCGTGACCTACGAAACACATGAGCATTTGCAGGTCACAAAGGTGATGCCAATTGCCTACCAAGTTTCCAATCGATCTATACAACATTGTAAGGTTAGGTCAGGTTGGAAGCTTAAAAGGCTTAATGCGTAGAAAATACACACACACACACACACACACACACACACACACACGAGTGATGCCTGAACCAACACAAGCATAACCAAATACACAATATCACATCACAGAACCAAATATCAACAAAACATGGATAACCCTTAACAGCCAAACAGTGAATTTATAAACCAACAGTATAAACCAACCAGACACAGACACACACTAACCACCACAACAACAACACGCCTCACCTGCCCTGTTGCCAAAAGGTCCTCTCTCTACACCTGTCACCCCTGGACCATACTATTATCTACAGGTAAGCTAAAACTATTTGCTTCTATTTCTACCAATATTACACTAACTGATATTACACTAACTACGCAGAATTAGTTAATATAAGGACGACTGATTTACTTGATATGTCTTTCATGATAACTAAAATGAGTTAAATCTAATGGCGTCAAGATTAACATATAAGAAGCCTAAGAAATTCCGTTCCCCGAGATGGTGAATTATTTTACAAACTCAGAAAATAACCGTAAAGAGATTCAGAAGTCTCAGCGAAAATATCTCTGCCTTACTGTGAGACCAGCCGTCAACACCTGTGAAAAATATCCATAAATCCGTGGAGTAAAATGCGCCATCTTGAGATAGTCGTACTTCGGTATACTCCAGGTGAGGGTAAACGAGGAGGTAACGAGACAAAATCCAACCATTATTTCATGCTGAGTCAATATACGACTGTAAGTGTTCAATAAGACAGTAATATAAATTCTTCCAGAGACGACTGTCATTCTCTGGTAAGGCTGGAACACCTGGTGAAAGGGTTCACAGGTGTGGACAAAAGTAATACGTAGGTCCTGTTGCCACGTGATGTAGGTTCGAGCTTCAAATAGATGATAATATTTCTTTCCATAAATATTGAAGTTGTAGACGTAGAGAGAGAGAGAGAGAGAGAGAGAGAGAGAGAGAGAGAGAGAGAGAGAGAGAGAGAGAGAGAGAGAGACGAATAACGAAAGAAGTTAATCTCTTGTTTACAAACGTCACTACCTCACCAACCATCAATCTTCAATCCTTGGGCAAACACTACACCATTCTCTTCTCTTAAAGTCTTCATCTACCTACCGATATGTCGTAAACAACTTCAATATTCACATCCTAACACACCTTACTGTCTCTCTCAACTTTCTCACCTCCCTCCCTCCCTCCCTCCCTCATTAACACCAGAACCTTGACCCTCAGAGATCTGTAAGTAATATTTCCTCCTTAACCCGGGGTGAGAGAATGTTTCTACCCCGAAGAAAAATTTTAAAATATCACTTAACGCCACATTTACGGTTATCTTTGTGTCACAGCTCAACTAATTAGATGCACGTTCGTAGTTTCATTTAAGGGGAAAAAAATTAACGTCAGAAAGTGTAGAAACATAACCGAGGATGTTCGTTAATTATCATGTCATTGTTGGCTGTCATCTGTGTGTCGCAGCTCAAGACAACAAGGCGGGAAAAGACGCATTTCTATTTTTTTGAGAATCCGGATTAAAAAACGTCTTCCGGAGAGTATATTTTATTGGAAAACTTTAGATGACAAGTTTTTAAGAGTGTGTGGGAATAGTAGTAGTAGCGGTAGTAGTAGTACGAGGAATAGACACCGTAAAACAGCGTCAGTGTCATGTAGCGGGTAGAGTTAACTCCTTCAGTACTAGACGTCATTTTCAATATTCTACTTACCTAACGCCAGACGATTTTATTCAGCACAGAGAGACTCCTAGTACGTATGGGAGTTAACACCCTCAGCTTCAGACCACCAAACGTGCAGATCACCTTAAAGTCGCCACAACAAAAAATCAGGAAAAGTTAATGGAGAAGATAAATGAGTCATTATTATACAACTCGTGTGGTGCAGTAGGGGGCGCTCGGGGTCACAGTGGTCGAGGGTGGAGATGGTGGTAAACAAGACTCACATCAATACAAATAACACCAATGAATACCTGACCAAAATATCATCAGGAATACATGTCAAGTTTTCATATCTCATGTTCTGTATTCCCACAATTTCAATAGATTACAAAACGTAGTAGAAATCATACATCTTTGTAATGGTTGTTGCTGGACGATTGGATCAACTCACATAAAACCCAAACTTTAAGTCATTTGTTATTATAGGTAAGTGATTACTCATACAGGTGTCCAGGGAGGTGTTATCTGGGGGTCTTGGCCTCAACTACTAATGGTTTACAGTTTCCGAGACGCGACTAGTAACGATAAAGTACAAGCATTCCTACTGAACAGAATAACACAAGCCAGTTATCAATGTACACTTAGTCCCCAGCTTCACACGTGTTCTGGGGCTTAAATTAGCTCAGTAAAGTATGGAGTTATGGTATAAATCCTGATAAAATCGTTACACAAGCCTCTCGTCCATTTCACCACCTATGTTGCCTGAGCGATCGTTATTCCGAGACCCGCCTTGTCCCCCTGAATAATCGATATACGACCAGTTGTCCAATGTGGCGAGCGGTCGTATCCGGGGAAATTATCCAAGCCAGATGTGTTGTGTGACCCGTTAAAGCGAATCTCTCTTATAACGACCATTTTTTTTCTTTAACATGATGTGTAAATACTTGTTTGGTTTCTCCTGTCGTCCCAGAAAAGCGGTTACAGCACATTGCAGTTTCTTTGAGCCCTGACAGTTTTCTCTCACGTACGCTGCTCCACACACACAAGAGGCAAGCAAACGGCGTATTATCTGCTAGTGTATTAATTTGGGGACGGAAGATTACGCCAGACGTTTGTGAATGCCCGCGCCGGCACTGCTTTGACGATTCGGGTCTTTAAAGCCACAAGGATACATCCATAGTCTCTCTCTCTCTCTCTCTCTCTCTCTCTCTCTCCTCGTAGCTGACTCAATCATTAACACTACCAGCTGACAGGATAGGGGTGGTGGTGGTGGTGGTGGTGGTGGTGGGGGTGAGAGAAAAGAGTATTGAGGGAGAGAGGAGAGTGATGAGGAGGCGTAGTGGGGGTGAGATGAAGTGAGGAGGGAGGGAGAGAGGGAGAGGCGTCTTTATCCCCTCGTGTCATCATTATGCACCACCTAATTACCTGAGCCGCTAGTTAACACACTTGACGGGCCAAACACATCCCTCACCCGACACCACCCCTCACTCCCTGACCCTTATATCCCGTCATTCCCACCACCTGACCCTTATATCCCCTCATTCCCACCTCCTGACCCTAATCACCCCTTACCCCCAACCTCATACATCACAACCCCCTAATCCTGACCATAGCTCCTCCCCCAACTCAACCTCCAATCCTAAGCCACTCCCCACCCTCACCCATCTCAACCCCACTACCCCAGAACACGTTTCACTCCCCCACCCTCGCCACCCCAGAACACGTTTCACTCTCCCACCCTCGCCACCCTCTCTGTCAATTCTTCCAACACACAAAGACAGATGTAGACGCACAAACACAAAGGAAAAAATACACTCACATACAAATCCATACACACACACACACAACACAGATAAATGCACACACGTATACAGGATACATATACACACAATACACACACACACACACACTCACACACACACACACACACACACTCAACCATCACGGGGAAAGTAAACAAAAACTGACAAACAATGATTAATCACCTTTTGTCGTGATGAGGGAGACAAAAATAATTCAGATATTCTACCTAAAATATAATATAAAAAAGGTCACAAGAGATGGATGAACTATGACCTCTCGTCGGCTTTATATACATATATTTTTTGAAGGATTATTGCCATAGTCCGTTGTCCTGGTAACCGTGGGAGCTTTTTTGGATTTATCTGTCGACTTTACCAGGTGAGTGTATAAATTACTTGAAAATATAATTACCTGGTGAAAAAACCGTCTGTCTGTGTGTGTAGTATTATCAACAAGTACACACGTTTTATAGCACACACACACACACACACACACACACACACACACACACACACACACACACACACACACACACACACACACACACACACACACACACACACACACCAGGGAAACCAAAAATAACGTAAAAGCAACAAGATCTCACTAATTGGCTCTTCCGTTATCGCCCAGCAGGTGAGGTGGCCATGGCCAATGGTAAAGGATTATTAAGCACCGAGTTTGGTAAAGCTGGACTCGATCACACCTAGTTAGATTAAGTTAGATCTATAACCCGGCCTAAGGGTCACCTCGGCGTGAATTTGTTTAAGGTGTAGAAGCTGTCACCAACACAACAACTACACCCCAAGTTAACGAGTTGCAGGATCCAGTGTCGAGGAATAGTCCGAAAAGACCGGACAACTCGCCAACTGCACTGGCTAACCATTAAACCGGAACACGATCCGCAAATCGATTAACATCCAGGTTTACAATTACTGCTGGGTAGACACAGGCAAATGGCGTAAAGAAACTCACCCATAGTTTCAAATGAAAAACAAAACAAAAACATAACATTAACAACAAAGGTGGTAATAATAATAATAAGTAACATCTAACAACAAAATGTAACACCTAACAACAACAAATAAATATATAAATAATAATAAATAACAACGACAACAATTAACAACAACTTGTAACTAACACCTAAATAAAAAATAACAAATGATGATGATGATGATGATGATGATGATGATGATGATGATGATGATGATGATGATGATGATGATGATGATGATGATGATGATGATGATAAATAATAATAATAATAATAATAATAATAATAATAATAATAATAATAAATAATAATAATAATAATAATAATGATGATACAACAAAATCACATCCAGGATACCAGATGAGGCAATATTGTAGACCAATAATCTTCATATTCCACCATGACCCAAGACGGAGATATTCTTGAAAAAAAAATATATATATATATATTAATATCTTAGTCTTCATGCGTCCTCGTGTACACCAACAGAGACAAACACACACACAGATGATGACGACTGTTTCATCCTTCCTGCAGACGATTATAAAACACACACACGACTACTGTATATACACAGCAGAGAGAACAATAACACGGGAGATGTATTACACCATTAGAGACAGTGAGGCGCAACACGTCCTCATTATACGGTTATTCTTACCACTTTGGGTCTTAATCTCCCTCTCTCAAGTATCAGTCCTGCTTTTACGTGTAAACAGAGTGAGGGTCATGTCTCGGAATCTTAAATTACAAATGGTTTAGATCATGTTTTCAGAATTTAGATACAATTATTGTTTACATCAAGTTTCAGAAAGTTTTATATACAAATAAACTTTATAACAAGTTTTAAATTTTTCTTCAAGCATTTAGAGAGTAAATCAGTCCCTGAATTTTTATATTATTAATAAATAGTTTTGTGTTCAGAAGAAGACCACGATTTTGTAGCTACTTGCATTATAGTGGCAACTGTATCAATCGATAGCTTATAGTGAGAGAAACTGAAGGATAAATTATGTGCTAATAAAATTCAATAAACCGACATTACATCCATATATTTATTTATTTATTTATTTATTTTACTGCCAGAAAGGTGTGTCGCTGCGTCTTTTACCTAAGAGACCACCAGCCACTCCGTCACTTGACAATGGAAATCAATGAACAACACTTATGAACACTTGGCAAAAACACTTAGATGCAGTAAAGCCAACAAACACATGCGTCAGGAGCCCCGGTACAGTCTGTCAGAACACGCAGTAGTTGAGCTCTTGTCGAGGATGATTACGATTGATGATGATACAAACGTGTTACTAGAAAGTGGTCCTGGAGTCACCACAAGGCTTCAGTATTAACTTGCTAAGAAATTACAGGAAGGTGAAAGCTTCATAAAGTCTAAGTATAGACGTTTGAAAGAAAATTCTATACTAACAAAAATTATTTCCTCCACGAAAAATATAATAGAGTTCTATTTTGTGTTTACCTTGTGTGTTGACCCATCTTCAGAAAGCCTGCACGAGGAACTTCAGTCAAACCCTCGTCCTCTCCACGAAATCCTGAAGAAACTTAACTTCTCATTCCACATAAACTATAACAACAGCCTCACTCCACACAAATGAAAAAAAACAACGAGAAGGCTTCAGACTGCTCCAAACACTTAACTTATTGTTGCCTTTACAACTTGGGTAAAAAACACAGACCAAGAATATGAATAATGAACCGTGCACAAGAGTGGATGAAACGATCCCAAGAGGGAAGACTTCCGACATCTGGCCGTGAGAGTACAGGGAACACCGCCTGCCTGGGAGATAACAGCTCTGGGCCTTTAATAGACTGGAGAAGTTTGGCCATCTCCTCTGGGCCGTTTTTTGGGACATTTGCGTCAGTGAATAGAAGAGATACCAGCTCTCTCTTGACGAGCCCTCTGTGATGTTCAGTAGATCTCAGACATTTCGTGGCTATACCTTGTCCTTGGTTCACGTACCACATGAATTTCAGGTCCGTGATTGTTGTACGTTCAGAGAGACATCTTTCTCGTGTTATTCATGTCACTTCCCCACACCCGAGGGTATCTAAAACACCTTTAATAATAGACTTTATAGACCACACGGCCTTGGGCATGAACCGAGCTTGACTCTCCGCTCCCAGATCATTAACTGGAACACACTCGCCACCTTCAGGAGCCTTCACAGTGGAGCATTAAGAGTTCTAGGTAGTCTTTACATGGGGAAGATCCTCTCTGATAAAGGTCAGACGCCCTAACGAGAACTGCGTCACGTGTTGGTGGGGGTTAGAGTACAGTATCATCTGACCATCATCCTAACCTAACTATATTCATCTTTCTCATGAGCCTTTACCCCACTAATGAGGCTCAGGTGATGGATACACTCTCTCTCTTCACCAGAACATCAAACGCTGTGTCCATATTCGAGGTGACTTCTGAGGAGAGAAAGACGAAAAGTAAATTCATTCTCTCTCCTTCCTCTCCCTCCCTCTCTCCTTCACTCACTCATACTCTCCCTCCCTCTCTCCTTCACTCACTCATACTCTCCTCCCTCTCCTTCACTCTCCTCTCCCTCCCTCCCTCCCTCCTCCACTCTCCCATACACTGTTGACGTTACTGTTGCTGCTGCCGTTGCTACTATTATTGCTCCCGTTTTTACTGTTGCTTCTCCCGTTGTTACTATTGCTGCCGGTGTTACTATTACTGCCGCTGTTACTGACTTAATCCTGTTGTTGTTGTTGTTACTGGTGCCGTCGTTGGTTTGGTGAGGGAGGAGGAGGGAGAGAGGGGGGAAAGCGGGTGAGATTAGGGGGAGTGTAATGGTTGGGTAGAAGAGCGGAAAAGGGGGGTGAGGGGGAGAAGGAGGATGAGAGTAGGGGAAAGGTACGAGAGGGGGGAAAAGAGGGTAATAGTAGGGGGGGGGAGGAGGAAGAGAATGGAGGGAGGGTATGGGTGAGCAGGTGGGGTGAGGGTGATAAGAGGGTCAGGGTGATAGGAGGATGAGGGTGAAGGGAGAAAGGGGAAATGAGCGTAGTAGGTTTTGTGGGTTCAGACAGCAGAACCTGTAGCGCTGTATTTGACATGTTGAATAAACCATTACGTTGCTGTATTTGCGGACTAAACACAAGCACCGGGGATATTGTTGTCCGAAAGCCGTGTCCATAAATATTTGTTCGTGTGTGTTTTTTTTTTTTTCCAAGTTGTGTTGTTGACTAATGTTATGTCGCAGGGTTTACAGTCTAGTTCCTCCCGTGAACGATAACTCTGGTTTACCCGACGATACAAAATATCAGTATGACTGTTTTATGTTTTTGTTTTATTTTACGAAGGATAACTTATATTTATTATAATTTAGAGGGTTAGTATCGTACTCAAAGGGTTAAATCACTGTATTCAAAGGGTTAAAATATCTTATTCACTTGGTTAATTTATTGTAACCAGAAGGCTACCATCATACTCGAGGGTTTAAGCTATAACTCAAAGATGGAAATCAAAATGGCGTCAACACCTCAGTCACTAGACCGGTTTACTTACACAAAATTAGGAAAAACAAAACCCACAGAAGTATCTTCAAGAATCCCGAACACGTCACGGTCACCACACACACTTGGTATATTCGTCCTTCCTCTTGCGGTTACCAGAGACAACGACAAGTCACAAGAACATAAACACTTCCAGATATAATGTTCTTTTAAAGGAGAAACCAAGAACACGACGCTGCAGACTTCATAATATTCTTTACTATGTTACAGGAAATAATTATAGAGTAAATAGAAGCAATTGGCATGATTCTCTACTTTCCATAATGCATATACATACCACGATGATGAGTTCCCAAATACGTAAACACACAAGCAAAATAAAATAGATCCATTGTATTTTTCTTCTAAACTAGACACAAATTCTCCCTATTCCTTACTGTGACCGATACAAACTCAGGTCATATCTTATTATTATAGGTTCCTTCCTTCCCTTCCCTCCTTCCTTCCCTCCTTCCTTCCTTCCTTCCTTCCTTTCCTTCTTCCTTCCTTCCCTCCTTCCTCCCTTCCCTTCCTTTCCTTCCCTCCTTCCTTCCTTCCTTTCCTTCTTCCTTCCTTCCCTTCCCTCCTTCCTTCCTTCCTTCCCTCCTTCCTCCCTTCCCTTCCTTTCCTTCCCTCCTTCCTTCCTTCCTTTTCCCTTCCCTCCTTCCTTCCCTCTTTCCCTCCTTCTTGCCCCATACCAGAGAAAACAAGGTTTCTACTTACTTACCACAACCGTTCTAAACACAAAACCCACCTACCTACCCACATCCACCTACCTACTCATCCGCACCATACATCCACCCATACTTCCTCCATTTCCACATCCACCCTCATCCACCCACCTACTCATCCACACCCATACATCCAATATTAACCCCAAAAACATTAATTATCTTCTTCCACAAATATAATACATGCTCCGTTGATACATTTTGTGAGAGGGACACACATTTTAGAGAGAGGGACGACACTAGGAGAGAGACGCACACATTTTAGAGAGAGGGACACACATTTTAGAGAGAGGGACGCATATTTTAGAGAGAGACGCACATTCTAGAGAGAGGGACGCACATTTTAGAGAGAGGGACACACATTTTAGAGAGAGGGACGCATATTTTAGAGAGAGACGCACATTCTAGAGAGAGGGGCGCACATTTTAGAGAGAGGGACACATATTTTAGAGAGAGACGCACATTTTAGAGAGAGGGACGCACATTTTAGAGAGAGGGACGCATATTTTAGAGAGACGCACATTCTAGAGAGAGGGACGCACATTCTAGAGAGAGGGACACACATTTTAGAGAGAGGGACGCACTGTACTGTACCATTCCCTGCCATGTCAACTTACAGTGTTATTGTATTACATAAACCAGATGATTATGTAAATAATTTCAATTCCTACGTCAATATGGGTTAAGTTGAGAGCCGAGGCGTGTGTGTGTATGAGCTTAAGAGAGATTTGTTGTGAGTCAATACATGGCAGCCGATACACTAATACACCCATTCATCTCTCGGCCACTTTTTTTTTACACAGGTTTGGAAATATTTTTAGAGTTGGTAGTCGACGTAATCTTGAGAGCGTCTGTCAACTCAAGAGAAATTTCCCCCTTTCGATGTAAACAATTTTAAAAGATCTGGCGGGTCGTGCTCGCTCTCTTCTACAAAACACGACTTATTGCACGACTATTTTAACTTATTCCTCATAGAGTGAGTAAAGCACTTGTGACTCGATCGGTTCTTGCTCGTTGCTTAGGTCTTTGGGCCGACGTGGGACTTCTGAAGGTTGGTGCTGGGTGTGTCTGTGTGTGTGTGTGCTGGTTGTGTCTGTGTGTGTACTGGGTGTGTCTGTGTGTGTGCTGGGGGTGTCGATGAGGGCGTGCTGGGGGTGTCTAAGATGTGCTAGAGGGTGCAAGAGGTGTGTTTCGGGTGTGCTATAGCTATTGGTGGTGGTTCTGGGGGATGTGCTATACTGATGATAAGAGTGTGTTGACAGATGCTAAGGAAGGGTGTTAGATATGTGCTAAAGGGTGTTAGAGTTGTTGACGGAGATATTTATGGGGGTGGGGGATGGGGATGGGGGGGGAAGGTGGAGGAGAAGGAGGAGAAGAGTGAGGGAATGAATTACCAAACCACTATCGGCAAATAAAGACACTAATGAACATCCGGAGTAGGTGCTGGCAGGTGATAATTAGGCTTCCCATCTAACCATTACAGGAACGAGTCTACCTGTTGATATATTTAACGCTACAATCAGAATAAAAGACAGGAAGAGTCAAGACCATTCTACCCACACGATATAATAATGAGAAAAGAACTCTCTCTCTCTCTCTCTCTCTCTCTCTCTCTCTCTCTCTCTCTCTGAAATATACATAGCGAGAGATTAGCCCCTAGACACGTATCCATAATTTATCGGTCGCTTGTGTTCGTGTGTGATTGTCAACATGTTCTTGGTGTTAGGATAACAAGAACAACGGATTCTCCTATGTTCGCCATCTTCGTTAATCTCCTGATCTCCTAACCGCACGGAGACACACTTCTGTTTATACTCGGACAAGGACAATATGTATAGCCTTGTCCTCCTCCCTCCCTTCACACACTCCTCTCCATTCGTCTCTCTCTTCCTCCTCCTCATCCTTATATTCTTCTGCATCCTCCTCTTCTTTTCCCTCCTCCTCCTCCTCCATAGTTTCTTCCACTTTTTCATCTTCCCTCACCTCCCCTTCTCCTCCTCATTCTCTTCCCCTTTCCCTGCTCCTCCCCTCCTTCCTCCTCCTCCTCCTCCAGGGACCACAACAACAAAGGGGGCCGTAGTTGGGTCGTTACCTGGCTACTTCAGTACGTGGTTGGTGTTATGGGTCTACCTAGGAGAGGTGTGGTGATGGGGGAGGTGTGGTGATGGGGGAGGCGTGGTGAATGGGGGCGTGGTGATGGGGTGTGGTGAGGGAGGTGTGGTGATGGGGAGGTGTGGTGATGGGGAGGTGTGGTGATGGGGGAGGTGTGGTGATGGGGAGGTGTGGTGATGGGGGAGGTGTGGTGATGGGGAGGTGTGGTGATGGGGGAGGCGTGGTGATGGGGGGGTGTGGTGTGGTGATGGGGAGCGTGGTGATGGGGGGGCGTGGTGATGGGGAAGTGTGGGTGTGATGGGAGGTGATGGGGATGGGAGGTGTGGTGATGGGAGGCGTGGTGATGGGGGAGATGTGGTGATGGGGGGAGGCGTGGTGGGGGAGGCGTGGTGATGGGGAGGTGTGGTGATGGGGGGTGTGGTGATGGAGGAGGTGTGTGGTGATGGGGAGATGTGATGAGGTGATGGGGGGTGTGGTGATGGAGGATGTGGTGATGGGGGAGTGTGGTGATGGGGGTGTGGTGTGGGGTGTGGTATGGGAGGTGTGGTGATGGGGAGGTGTGGTGATGGGGAGGCGTGGTGATGGGGGTGTGATGATGGAGGTGTAGTGGGGGAGAGACAGGGGGAGGTAAGGGCTACATTTCCCAGGGAGGGACAGGGCTAACGAGGAGAAGAGAGAGAGAGAGAGAGAGACGCCACTTCATGTGCTCGCTGGACAACCGATACTTCAGGCCACCCTTCCTTACCTCCCTCACGCGCTACCTTGGGGACAAGGGTTCGAATCCGACCTCGGCATCCACAGTTCCTATCAAAAATATTGTAGCTATTACCATCGACCTCCCCTCCCTTGGATCATGCCCATCTGACCTGGATCACACACCCCGAGGCATAAAACAGGCCCATCTTTCCTGGATTACGCCCCCCCTGGTTTGGATCACGCTCCCCCCTCCCCCTGGTTTTGGATCATGCCCTCTCTCTGGATCACGCCTCCCCTGACTTGGATCAACACCCCTAGGCTTAAGACGCCCATCTTTCCTGGATCACCTGGCCTGAATCACACCTCTGTCCTGGCCTTGATCACGCCCTCCTGGCCTCGATCACGCCCCTGAGTGCACAGCCTCCCCTCATGAGCCTGAATCACGCCCTGTCCTGGATCACGCCGCCTGGCTTGCATCATGCTCCTGTGCGTAAGTCAGTTCGAAGAGAACTAAGAATGGAGTCGACCCTGTGACGTGTTGACATTATGGTATATTATGCACGTCTCTATATGTCTGGTGCAGGTATATTATGGTGCGTCTCTATTATGGTGCGTCTCTAGCGAGCTGGTATATTATGGTGCGTCTCAGCTGGTATAATATGGTGCACGTCTCCAGCTGGTATATTATGTTACGTCTCAGCTAGTATATTGGTGCACGTCTCCAGCTGGTATATTATGGTGCACGTCTCCAGCTGGTATATTATGGTGCACGTCTCCAGCTGGTATAATATGGTGCACGTCTCCAGCTGTGCTCTCCAGCTGGTATATTATGGTGCACGTCTCCAGCTGGTATAATATGGTGCACGTCTCCAGCTGGTATATTATGGTGCACGTCTCCAGCTGGTATATTATGGTGCACGTCTCCAGCTAGTATATTATGGTGCACGTCTCCAGCTGGTATATTATGGTGCACGTCTCCAGCTGGTATATTTATATTTACATCTATGTGAAGCATGTTTAGAGAGAGAGAGAGAGAGAGAGTAAACGACCATCACCACAGAGGTGTCCACACAGGGGCGGAGGGTAACGGTGTGATGGCCTTACCTCCCGACAGCTTCTATTGAGCCTAACGAAGACACAGAGCCCATATGGCCGTCCAGATGAGAGGTATAAGGCAACTCCAAGGGGGAAATTCTTTATGGGGCAGAGATAAAAGCCCGGCACAGTGGCAGTATCTTATCTAATAGGGACGCTCTCAACCTGTTAACTGGGTCTGCCCGAGGGGGAGGAAGGAGGGGGGAGGGAGAGAGGGAGGGGAGGGAGGGAGAGAGAGGAGGGAGGAGAGGAGTAGGGAAGGAGGGGGGGGATAGGGAGGGAGAAACATCCGTGAACATTTTCCAGCTCTAATTTCAACACTACGAGCAGTATACTTCGCCGGCCTCCTAAAAACCCGAATTCAAGTTTCTCCTCCACCTTCCCAAGGACCGTCTTTAATATACGTCTAAACTTATTTAATTTTCTCAATCTTCTTTTTAAAACTGTACTTCGTTTTCTATACCTACTTAACGACCCTGGAATAAGAGTTTTACATTGCTAATATATATTTTAACCCAGTCATATATCTGTGAATTTCATCGTTACTTTTTAATGTATGTGTTTTTGTTGTTGTTGTTTTTTTTTTTACTATTAAATCTTCAATAGAGAAAGTTTGATATAACGAGGAGGAACACAGGTGGGAAGATCTGGCTGGAGGAGTACTAGAGGGTGCTTGAGGGTTACGAGCCTATTGTTGTGGCGGAGGCAGATGGTAGCTGTCGTCTGGAGTACTAAACAAAAAATAAAAAAAAACAAGGGTGAAAATATACGATCAGAAGAGGAAATTTGATCTTTAAGTGAAGGTGAGACGCTTCTAAATGAGCCAATGAGGAATAAACACGTGGGAAGGATGATAAAATGAAAGAGTTAAGTGTGCTACGTCACAGGAAAAAAAATCTGATAAAAGACCAAAACAAAATAAATGACAACAATGAAATAAACCAACAGACATCTGGAGTACCGCTTCTGGGTGCCACCACGATAGGGAAGGAGTAGGGAGGGGGAGGGTGGGAGAGAACGAGAGGGAAAAATGGAGGTTAAGAGAGGAGGGGAGGAGATGGAGATGATGAGAGAAGGTATGGAAGATGGAGGTTAACAGAGGGAGGAAAGGGGGGAGGGAAGAGGGAGGGTGGGAGAGAAAGTGTGAGGGAAGGAGGGAGAGGACGAGAGGAAGAGGATGAGAGCAGAGAGAAGGAACATAGAGGTAGATTCTCCTTCCTCCTTGTCAATTGTAATTCAATTCATAATACACTGTACAACTAATTGGTGAGCAATAGAAGTTACACACAGATCTATACAGGTGTCTAGGTGGAGGGGAATACTGCTGAGAATAAGACTCATTACGGAGTAGGAATGAGGTAGCAGTCACAGTTGGGGGGGGGGTGTAGCCTAGTGAAGGAGGTGCAACACATAAGGTCCATTACATCCAGGAGGCACAACACCAGCAGTATCAGTGGTGTAAGGAGCGTTGGTAATGGTTAAGGAACACTAAAAACTCAAAGTCAATGAGGTGTGGAAAATAAAGGCCAGAGATGGTTATAATAGCGTGGGGTAACATACTCATAAGTGCTACAACCAACCAACACACTTATAATGGCTAGTGTTACTGAGGGTCCCTTCTAATATTTCCCCAGTGAAAAAGTACACAATAAAATATATATATATATACTTAAAGAGAGAAATAACTGGTTCTGAAAGTAATTGTAAACTTGGTACAATATGAGAGCAGGAAGTGGTTGAACTTACTCCTACAGCAGGCGTTTATGACCTCCTTCAGCGTCCCACACAATGGAGAGGTTCAACTTTACATCACAGACAGTTTACAACCCAAACATCTCACCATAAACTAACGAGACCAACTCAGAATAACAAATAATAACAATAACAATAATAATAATAATAATAATAATAATAATAATAATAATAATAATAAACGTGAGGTCAAAATAAATACGATTTATATACGAAGGGGACGAATGGGAGGATGAGTAGTACAATGGAGCAACTTTTAGACGACCTCCAGTTCTCAAGGTTTAAGTCCGTGTCGTGGGATGGATTACAGCATGTTACGTGGTGGTAGTAAATACATATCAAACTGTTATCATATTTTCACAGCAACACAACCTTGGTACTGGCAAAATGAAACAATATAACAGTGTGAATCAGGACCATTTGTGCATGTGTCTTAACAGTCATTATGGCGTAGTAAAAAGAAGCTAATTATTAAGAGGATAGAGAGGGAGAGAATAAATAAATACCGCTTCCTCTCCTTGTGGTGTGGCGGCAGCAGTAAGAGACGACCCCGCCCTACCCTCAACCCCGAACCCTCAGCCCCTCCCCCAACCTCAACCCCACCCCGCCACCAAAACTTTACACCTCCGGGCAAGAAGTACCGCCATCCCTCACGTGTTGAAAATATACGACTTTCCAACAGACCAGTCCAGTCGGCCACCAGTAGGAGCGAATTTATTGCCTTGACTTCTTTATATATTTTTTCCCCCCTTCAGGTTACAACAGTTGTGACTCTTGTGGTGTTGACAACGGACCACACACACACACACAGCAGCAGGGTCGAGGAATTATATTTGGCCTGAGGAGTTATGAGATAGAGTGTGGCGATATTTACTGATCGGTACTTAGGAAGAGAGGTTACCGCGGCCAAGTGGGACCCCCCCCAAACCTACCCAGTTGTGAACGGGTACCTGATTTTAGTTCGGGAAATAAAGGCTGGCCACACTGCCTCCTTGTGTGCCGAGGTTTAGTATTCAATATCCACACTGCCTCTTACAGTCTGCCAGGCCTATGGGGACGACTTTCACTTTTCACAGAGGAAACTGCCAGAAATACAACTGATATTTGTTTTACACACACACACACACACTTCATCTGGGTCGCTTCTCTCCCATTATCATCCATCCTACGCTATCTTCTCTAGTTCCTATATCCACCTTCTTCTTGGTCTACCCTCTCCACCTCCATCTTCCACGCTCTCCTTCTCTTCCTCTCCTCTTGGTCCTCCTCCTCTATTCGCGACACATACCCTGCCCCACCCTAAGCTGTTACCAGCTATCTTTCGTCTTAAAATGTTCCTTCAGCCCAATTTCCTCCCTCATATCCGACAACCTTTCTCTCCTCCCTCTCTACTTCCTGTTGTCTCTTTCTTCACTTCAACCCCGACCTTAAACCATAACTACAACTCCGTCACATCTACGCTACTTTCCCTTCAGTATCATTTATCTTTTTTATCCTATATAATTCCCCTTTTATTGTTTCTATATTAATGCTCTTGTTTATTACCCTCCTCTGCACCTCCCTATACTACTATTATCACCAACCACCTTTGTTAACTCCCCTTCCCAACTAACTTAAGTATATTCACTGTTATCTGTTATGTAAATACTGTCTTGTCTTCCTTCTCCCCCGCGCCTACACCGTCTCTGTCTTTCCCAAAGGTCAATTTTCAGCCCAAGTGGTTTCAGAAGTTATATCCTTCCCACGAAAACGTTCCTCAACTCTTCTCTGCCATGTATATACTAACATCTTACACATCAAAAGAATATTATACACTTACAGAGAAACATGCACACATACCTACACAGCCAATGATATTCACAAGCACCTCCATACACACTGACAATAATATCTACGAACTGGAAATCTTATCTACAGAACAAGGTAAACACGCTATAAAAATAACCACAACAATTAACAAGATGGATATATAGACAACATAACACGGTGGATATAAATACTCCAGAAAAAAATACGAAATTAGACAAAAGAGCATCTAGACCAAGAGTTTGATTCCCTTATACAGCATCATGGCAATATAGACAACATGACACGGTGGATATATATACTATGTGTTGTGAGTCTGGAAAAAAGAGCATCAAGAGCGAGGGAATTCGATTCTCTTATACAGCAACAGTCACCCGCCACCCAAACACCACTAAAATTTGCTTTTCGCCCACAAAAGATCGCTTGAGCCAGGGCTGAGAGTATCAAATTTAGAGGGATAAAGATGGTGGTGGTTGGGGTAGTAGTGGTGAAGGTGGTGGTGGTGGGAGTAGGGGTGGTGGTGGTAGGGGTAGCGGAAGGGGTGGTGGTGGAGGTAGGGGAAGGGGTGGTGGTGGTAGGGGAGGGGTGGTGGTGGTAGGGGAAGTAGTGGTGGTGGTAGGGGAAGTAGTGGTGGTGGTAAGGGAAGGGGTGGTGGTAGGGGAAGTAGCGGTGGTGGTGGCAAGGGTAGTGGCCATGGTGGTAGAGGTAGTGGCAGTAGTATCAACACATAGTAGTAGTGTAAAGTATATTAACTAACGTCAGCAGTAACAATAATAAAGCAGCCTTATAAATAGTAATATACCTCGACTAAAGCACTTCAAAATATAAACAAGACAGCGTAAATGAAAACATTGTAAACTGATTATTTTAACGAGACTTAATGTGTTGGGTTTATCTTACTGGTATGACGTAAACAAGCATGTGAACACGATAGCTTAAACAAAAGGTTAAACCATCTTCTTCAAAGGGGTTAAACCATCCCCTTCAAAGGATTAAACCACCGTCCTCAAAGGGGTTAAACCATTACCCTCAAAGTGTTAAATTTAAACTATCATCTTCAAAGGGTTAAATATTAAGGGAGGAATATATATCCACTATTACGAGTCCAAAAGCTATAGTTCATGTATCACAATAAGAACACAGACGTGAAGAAACTCCTCAGGGGGACACGAGGAACATGAATACACGATTATGTAGAATATTGACCAGGATGATTGTCCGAGTGTCTGAGCAGGATACCACCTTCGGCAGGATAACCTCTTAAACTGTTCCAAACATCCTACATCGTGTATTTTCAGTGTTTGGTAATAGGATGCCTCGGTGAGTACACTTGATAATAACACTAGATTCGTCTCTTCCATCATTTATTACTATAAGTTTCACCTACACCTAGTTTGGCTATTGGATAAATATGTAATAGGAAAATACTATCAGAGCAATGACTGTCAAAAATATTTATATAGGGAGAGAAACTATTACATGATGGTCGTGAAGGAGGACTGGAGGCTGGGGCTGGAGGTTGGGGCTGGGGGCTGGGGCCTGGGCTGAGGCTGTGGGTTATGGCTAGGATGTTGGGGGCTGGGGCTGGAGGCCTGAGGGCTTGGTCGTAAATGGCCTCAGATTCAAACTTGTCAAGGAGAGTTTAGGGTCTGGAAGCTCCTCCTCAAACGTGGGATCACTATTCCATTTCAAGATGGAAAAAGTATTTGTAAAGGTTAGCAGCTGTGAGTGTGGCTGACACCAGCACTGACAAGAAGACGCGAGTTGTGGGGGGAATACTCTTATATATACCGTAGATGTTGTCAACGAGTACTGGAGTTTACAGAATTACTTTTATATACAGTATAGGAAACTTTTATACGAGAAGTTATCTGCAGGCTGTAGGCACACGACAATACTGACGCTGATGGTGGAGTAGAGCGGGTGGGTGGAGCAGGTGTTGTGGAGGAGAGGTGGGTGGGTATTGATACTATGGAGAACTGGTTATCACTTGAACTTTACCAGGCTGAGGATATCACAAGTTCAACGTCTGAGTGTGTGTAGCGGCGGTCACACCAACTAATTTTTACCCGCCTTTTGATGTATCTAAAGTCGTACGTCGTTTTAAGATCTTAGAACAATTTGAAGGGAGTGGTAATGAGTGGTGTAGTAGATGTGTAATAATTAAAATATTAATAATTAACGGTTTATTGAAAAAGTTCTGCAGCCCGAAGGCTAAAAATATACATTAGACAAAATGACTTATTGCATACAAAGACATGGGGTGGGTGGGTCGTTTAACAAAAGCTTTCATTACTGAAAGGAAAAGGAACATGAACTGAACATACAAATTATTATAGTTTACAGTTGATGGTCCGGGCTGGTCTCTTGCCATACTGTGTGAGGTCACATAGGCCTCGTGGTTCAATAACTCGTCCGTAGGTGTTAATATGAAGGACCTCACTGGCTCATGGAGACACCGAGTGGTGTGGTGTTCACGTGGTGTGTGTGTGTGTGTGTGTGTGCGTGTGTGTCTTGATCACACAGGAACCTCTTACTCGTGTCACGTGTGAGAGTCAAGGCATCACAAGGCACCCTGAGGCATCGTGTCGTTCAACGTAGAGGAGTGTGTGTGATCCCTCCACCACTCACACCCCGAGACTCAATACTGGAGAGAACCCGGAAGAGCAGGAAGAGTAGGAGGGGTAGGTAGAGAAGGAGGAGGAGGAGGAAGACGTGGAGGAGTTGACCTTTAGAAGAGCAGTAGTCCGTCGCCCGCCTCCCTTCCTTCCACCGTTGCTTCACCATACATTACGAACGAGAAAAATGTGTCCAGGTCGCCCATTTTTCATTGTTAAATTTATATACGGTAATTTAATTCGTCTGTTTTTGTAATTCCAGAAAATAATCAATATAAATAATCTTACTTTGTTTAGGGATATAGTTAAATAGTCTAATTAATATATATTTTGGTCAGGATATATTCTTCACTATGCCTTCCTCCATACAAATATACCATGGATATATACACACATCACCAATACATTACATAAACGTGCTACAGCCAAAGGACCCAACCTCCGCCACCATGACAGATGAAACTTAACAATCTGGAACTAAACTCGAGTGCTTCCTTCCATAACTTGACCGTGATCATGAGAGTTCACCTTCAGGTCATCCCCCCGCTCTAAGTAACCAGGTGAAGTATGACTTAATATATCTGTCCATTATTTAAACCTACTTTAATCTTTTCCGATTTTAGACAATTATCAACACTGACAGAGACGTAATGGACACAAAAGTTAAACACTCGTCCCAATGTTCTCAGAGATGTGGGACTGTCCATCACCTCACACCCTATACTGTATTGATTTACTATTACAAAAGACTGTCTATCCTAAACCTAATTCGAATTGCTTTTAAAGACTTAGTAACTTTCAGAAGCGTCATTTGTGTCACCTGTAAAGAAGATCACTGATAAAAGGTCAACTTGCAACTTCGATCAGCATCTCAAAACACTCCATCAGAGGTAAGTTACATCGTTTTGTTTTTTTGTATTAAACGAACAGTCATGTGTACTGCAGGTATTAGTGTAGGCAGTCAATTAAGGCATCATGGGCGACGTGTGAAAGGTAATGATGGCTTTATTTTAGTGGCCAGTGGTTCTCATCTTAGGCTGCGGTTTTAAGGGTCCCGTAGGAAAAAAAATTCGTAATGACGGTCAGCACTTACATAACACCCACCAAAGTATTCCAGATAAATTTCCTACATCACACTGACAACTGTAGGCCTTAATATTTCATCCTGTCATACATTTACAGTTTCGTCTACAAGTTAAAGTAAGTAAATAATGGAATGTGTAGAAGACGATAAAGATAACGTAACTGTGACGGTTGGACAGATATACGTGAGGCCGTGACCATGGTGGATGTGATCTAACCTACTCGCTCTTTTACAATCTACATCTATATTTCTCGACTTATCATAACACAAATACTTATAATTACACATCAACATTCATAAAACTGATAAGAGATAAGATTTATTTATTAACTACGAGTCAATTAAAACTACATGAAGTTAAAGTGAGTGAGGAAGGAGGAAGAGAATATATTCAGCTGTGAGTGGGGAGAGGAGCGGTGTCTCTCGGGCGACTGGTCACGGTGGCCATCAGTCACTGCCAAAGTGCTGACTGACTTTCCGATATCCAATCACTGACTGTCGGCCCCTGACTGATTAACGCAGCCACCGACACTGCAATATTCACCCCCCCACACACCACACACATGTACACCGTCACACACACATGTACACCGTCACACACATGTACACCGTCACACACACATGTACACCGCCATACCCACACACACAGTAGACAACCTCGAACGACATCAACAACAAGCCATAACCAAACGAATACTTGATCAGTCCGAGAGTTTCTATACTATCAACACCACCTTTCAAACGCTGCCAAGTACTGTCTTCAAACACACAAGATTAATATACCTCGTGACTATTGTAACAGCACACCTTTGCATTATACTGTATAAATATTCACCCAAATGAATAACACCAAATTATTCACTAAGTTATTCAACAATGACTCAGTTGTTGACGTTATACACAACTGAGCTTGTAACTCTCTCAGAAGTCGAACGGGGTCAAACTGACTAATCAAAACATCGCTTGGTGGCTGCTCCTCCGCTCTCACGTTCGGAGGAGAGGGCCAGATTCTTACCACTAGTGAGGGGTGAACACCTAACTTAAAGTGTTCACATATATAAGTGTACTCAAACACTTCCCTGGAGAGAATTCACAATACATTCTCTCCCAAACTACATACTGTGTATATAATTACTTCATCAATAAAGAAACCCAGAAAAAGTGTCTACATCAGCCCGGTTACTTAAGAGTTCCAGAACTTACTTAAAACAATTACTGTGATACACAACAGGTATTACACCATCAGTGAAGAGATCGTGTTTATCTGGCTGATTGGGTTAAGAGATGGACGTCAAAGGCAGAGACTACAACTCTCTGCTAATTTTTCACTTCAAAGTTCGGCCCTGAATGAAAGCTTTCTCCTCCTAATGAACTTGTGCCTTCTGGTGATTTTGGCCAAGTGGATGATGCCAAGTGACTCATACGGGCTTATAATGATGCCAAGTGACTCAGAGGGGCTTTATTAATGCGAAGCTACTCACAGAGGCTTATAATGAAGCTAAGTGACTCATAGGGGTTTATAATACCAACTGACTCCGAGGCTCATGATGCCAAATGACTCAGAGGCGTATAATGATGCTAAGTGACTTATGGATACTTATAATGATACCAGTTGATTCTCCTTGTTTCAATAATATTACTTTTTTTAATTACTTGTAGTCCACCACGAGTCACTGCCTCACAGTACCTACAATGTTCCCAAGTCATGATTGTGCCGTAAAATTACCGAGTCATTGGTTACCCTCTACCATAACGTATTTAACTTATAATTAAATCTATTACGTTTATACCATAACATCTATATATAAAAATTACGGAGTTAAACTTTTAAACGTTTGCATTAAGATGAAATCCCAAAAGTTGGTCTCATAACCTTGTTTGTATCAGCTCTCACTGCAGCGTCCACTTCCCGCCAAAAGTAGTTCCCAAACTTTATTGAGCGTCTATAAACATCAATGAAACAAGTGAATGCCGTCAAATTATTATTTCTTTTTATTTAATACAGTAATACCAAATCGTCTAGGAGATTAATCTATATTCACTCCTTTGTTTACCATCGGGAACTTAGTACAAGTGACACAAGTTATCCACAAACTGTGTCGTATTTTCAAAGACCTTCCCACCCACCTGATGTTTTTATTTTACATGATCACAAAATATAATAAAGTATCTGAACTATCTACAAGACGTGTTTCCTTATCACTGGTTTACGGGGGAGGAAGGGACCATTCTACTATCGACTGTTACCTTATCATCTTTGCAATAGACAACTTTAGACAACTTTTCTCAAACGACATTTCATATTTTTTTATATACTTTTACACGATCTATGAAAATCTGAAAAAAATATTGATAAAACAAAATTCTTACAAGAAAATATAAGTAATCGCATTATTCGACCTTCCATTTTTCCAGGTTTTGAAAATTTATCACGTAAATTTCAAAACCCTACCAAGAGCTCCATAGACCCGTGTAAACTCGTCGACGATACACTTGTCTTGGGTTGAATATCTAGACCCGGAACACCGTCTTAAGGAAACTGTACAGCTCCTTGGTCTAAGACTATGTAAAGACTAAAGAAAATACTGAAGAACTTTATCAATTATTTACGATGCATTACAATCCCCACACCTCGGCCTGATCCCCACACCTCGACCTAATCCCCACACCTCGACCTAATCCCCACACCTCGACCTAATCCCCACACCTCGACCTAATCCCCGCACCTCGGCCTAATCCCCGCACCTCGGCCTAATCCCCGCACCTCGGCCTAATCCCCACACCTCGACCTAATCCCCACACCTCGACCTAATCCCCACACCTCAGAAAAACTCCAAAACAGTAATGTGTTCAGTAGGAGTCTCCAATCGCCCATAATCAGTGAAATTTTCAGTAAAGTCTCCCCAAAACTCCCTATTACCACAATTCTTCTTTACAAATCCCTACTCCTCAATAATGACTTGAAGACGCAGTAACAAAATAATATATTTCTTCAAAGTCCCCATTCCTCGTCTTCAAAGTCCCCGTTCCTCGTCTTCAAAGTCCCCGTTCCTCGTCTTCAAAGTCCCTTCCTCGTCTTCAAAGTCCCTCTCGTCCCCTCGCCTCAAAGTCCCCATTCCTCGCCTTCAAAAGTCCCCATTCCTCGCCTTCAAAGTCCCCATTCCTCGTCTTCAAAGTCCCCGTCCCTCGCCTTCAAAGTCCCCATTCCTCGTCTTCAAAGTCCCCGTTCCTCGTCTTCAAAGTCCCCAATTCCTCGTCTTCAAAGTCCCCGCTCCTCGTCTTCAAAGTCCCCGCTCCTCGTCTTCAAAGTCCGCATTCCTCGTCTTCAGTAAAGTCGTTCCTCGTCTTCAGTAAAGTCGGGTTCCCGGTCGTCAGTAAAGTGGCGAAAGTTAAGTAAAGTGAGGAGGGTTGAGTAAAGTGGAGGGCCCTGGTAGAGGCAGTCAGGTGGAGCAGGAGAGGACCAATTCGTTCCTCGTCTTCAGCGTTCCCGGTCGTCAGTAAAGTGGCGGTTAAGTAAAGTGAGGAGGTTGAGTAAAGTGGAGGGCCCTGGTAGAGGCTCAGGTGGACAGGAGAGGACCAATTTCCTGGCGTGGGGCGGCTGGCTCGTGGACGTCCCTGTCTGGTGGCAGAGGTGGGGGCCTGCGTCTCGACCTACACACACACTCTCTCTCTCTCTCTCTCTCTCTCTCTCTCTCTCTCTCTCTCTCTCTGAAAATGACACCTAAGCAGGTTACAGATTAATGTCTAAAGAAATTCAATTCAAAATCAAAATGAGTTTAACAATATATTAAATTTGGTTTTACATCTACGTACACAAGAGAGGAATCACCTGATGTCTAAATACCCTAATACTATCATGATGGGTTTGGTTAGGTTAGGTTTAGTTACCTTTAGGGTAATTAATCATCAGGTGAAATAAACTGGGGTACCTCACCTTCTGGTAATTCCGGGAGAGTCAAGAGATAATGTCGTCAGTGATAAGCAAACTGCCTGACCTTTGTGTTGGCTAGGTGGTGGTTCCACATCCTCGCAGTGAAGGTCCTCCGGTGTTGGCTGGGCTGTGACACAAGGACACCACCCACCAGCTGACTTCAGGGCACCAGTCTCGTGTTGTGCTGTGCTGTCAGGTGTAGGTTGGCCACGAGAGGCAACTGCTGGGCTTGGGCTTTGAGGGAGAAAGTCAAGGCCGCCACGTGTTTCCAGTGCTGCTCTGAATTTTATCCAGTTTACTGAAATGTGTCGGGGCGTTTGACATCCAGGTCAGAGCTGAATACTCGAGGTATAGTGAAACCTGAGCTCTGTATAGCACCGTGAGCCACTCACTACTTCTTTAGATTTTCTGGCCCTCCCCAGGGTCTTTACAGCCGAGGACCTCCTGGTGGTGGAGGCAGCAGGCCATCCCACACAAGGCTGAGATTCTGAGTGAGGCTATTGGGCTGACGTTATCAATTTGCCTATTAAATCATAACTCCCTGTCAGTGTCCACTCCCTAGTGTGAGATGTGGTCGAGGGGAAGGATGGCCACTACACACAAATACATTCTGTCCAACACGGCAGCTATAGTGGCTGGGGGGAAAGACATATTACCATCGCTCGGGTCTTGTCCAGAGTTAAGTTCACTTGAGACGGGAGACCCAAGTCGTGTACAGTCTTGAGTTGTTGGCTGATGTGTCTGGCCGCTTGTTGTGTGTTCTCGTGTCTGTTGGAGCAGGTGAAGATGTCGGCAGCTGTCAGTTGTAACAGTTGTTGAGCAGGTCTCTCTCTCTCTCTCTCTCTCTCTCTCTCTCTCTCTCTCTCTCTCTCCACATTTTTCTTAATCCCCGTCTCTCTCATTATTCTTTACCTCTCCCCCGTTGCCATGTCGCTATACAGTAAAACAGTAATCTCCATATGCTCTTCGTTCTTGTACATTTTCTTTATAATGGTGAATTATTTAACGACAAACAATTTTTACTTCGTTCCATTTACGAGAGAGAGAGAGAGAGAGAGAGAGAGAGAGAGAGAGAGAGAGATTTGTGTGGGAGAGCAGATAAACCTCCAGGACAGCCGGTGAGAAGATTGTAAGGAAAGACCATTAAGAAAGACCATTGAAGGGAGACCATAAAAGCAAGACCATTGAGTGAAGACCATAAAAGCAAGACCATTAAAGCAAGACCATTAAAAAAGACCATTGAAGGGGGACCAGTAAGAGAAGACCACTAAGGGAAGACAATAAAAGCAGGAGTGACCGACTGACACTCTTCCACTTGTTCCATTTTCTTCTTTATCTTTATTTCAGTTCTGTGTTATCCTCCGACGTTCAGTTTCTTCTCTGATTTTCTACAATTATGCAACACTTAAAATTGTATTAATATTCGTAGTTTTTTGTGTCACGGATTAATCATCCTTCCCTTTTTTGTTGTTTGTTTGTTTGTTTGTTTGTTGTTTATTTGGATGTTTATTGCCATAATTTTCACATGGGTGTGTTATAATCCGGGTAGATAAGCCAGGGATTATTTAAAGTCCCAATTAGTATAACCCTGGAAGCACTTCATTAATGTATTGAACTTGTCTAAGTTGTATTGTTCTAGATTTTAATGTACTCAATTTAACTGTGGAGCTACAGGCTAATGCTAAAGCTATGCTATATTGGTAATGATGATAAAACATACGATGAAGTACAAAGCTTTTGGTTACAGCAGCAACAAAAACACTACTGAAAATTCAATGAAAAGAAATAGATACTATATATATATATATATATATATATATATATATATATATATATATATATATATATATATATATATATATATATATATATATATATATATATTGGGTAAATTTAAGGGTAGGAGGGTTAGAAGATGACAGGAACTGGGATGAATGAAGAAAATTAAAAACTGTGGTCCCCGGAGAGATGAAACTCTGGGAATATTGCTAAAGACAACCTGAAAGCTTTTGGAATTGAGGACCGTAGTCTCCAACCCTCAGACATGAGGATGGGACCTTGACTGACTGGAAAAGTAATAACAAAAAATATATATTGAAATTCTGCGATTCACTTTCAGAGCGACAAGCCACCACAAGCGACACAAAGGCAGCGACGCACATCAAAAGGTTTGTTGTGATGTGAGAGACACGAGGGAGAACACCAGCCTCCTCCTCAAGCGTCACCACCAAAGCTTCACCTGCCATCGATCCTCTTCTCGTTAGTTTTCTTTTGAAGGAGGAAATGGTAACCTGTCACGCCTTTACTTAATGAAATGTAACAACTGGTCAATAGGATACAACTTGTGCACTTGTCGGGGCAAACCATATTTTCACATAACACAACTACACCAGCTTATGAATTATGTTCAATATGGTGCTACATCTTCCACACACACACACACACACACACACACACACACACACACACACACACACACACTGTAGAAGACACACGTATGGAACCCTGAAATATTTAAACTTTTTATTTTGCTTGATATTCCAACTGTTTCATGGTGAAGTATTCCATTATCTACCACCACCATATTTTACCCTGGAGGTACAATTATCTTTAAATCACGCGCGTCGGAGTGTCTGACAGAGGAACTATTGATGAAGAACACCCAGGGGTCACAACCTCCTGAGAGTCTTATGTATACTAAATCTACCAGCCTCTGTGAACACACCCAACTTGATATGGTGGTAGCGTTATGCCCCCCCTTCAACCCCCTCCACACCCCCACCATACCCCTCCCACTACCGCTGATAGCCATGATGACTCCGTTTACTTCACTCAACAGAGGTCAGGTCAAACACACACTCATTAAATGGAACCTCGGGGGCAATATTAAAAAAAAATATAATATCCCTTATGTATTGTTTCTCCTCGTCCATCAGTTTAATCTCTCTCTCTCTCTCTCTCTCTCTCTCTCAAAGTGAACCTAAACATACAGGGGGATCAAATTACAAATAATTCCAACATAATCATATAAGAACTTTATAAGTATATATAAACATCATATACACTCGATATCTATATAAATTTTTATGAAAAATAATTCATAGTTTTCCCTTCGGTATAAAAAGTTTTTTTTAATATAGAGTTATGACACAATTTTACAATCACAAAGACCAGATTACAATACAAATCGCTGTTGGATCTATATTATATAGTTGATGCTGTGAGCTGTGTGTTTTATGTAGTAGCCTGGAGGTGCGTGTGTGTGTGTGTGTGTGTGTGTGTGTGTGAGAGAGAGAGAGAGAGAGAGAGAGAGAGAGAGAGAGAGAGAGAGAGACTCACTCCTCCGGTCTGCACCCCCCCCGTCCCCAGACCCATCGTGTTTACAAACGACTCCTTCAACCGCCCACTCTCCAACAACTGACTCCCTCAACCTCCCACTCTCCAACAACTGACTCCCTCAACCTCCCACTCTCCAACAACTGACTCCCTCAACCTCCCACAACTGACTCCCTCAACCTACCACTCTCCAACAACTGACTCTCTCAACCTCCCACTCTCCAACAACTGACTGACTCCCTCAACCTCCAACTCTCCAACAACTGACTCCCTCAACCTCCCACTCTCCAACAACTGACTCCCTCAACCTCCCACTCTCCAACAACTGACTCCCTCAACCTCCCACTCTCCAACAACTGACTCCCTCAACCTCCAACTCTCCAACAACTGACTCCCTCAACCTCCCACTCTCCAACAACTGACTCCCTCAACCTCCCACTCTCCAACAACTGACTCCCTCAACCTCCAACTCTCCAACAACTGACTCCCTCAACCTACCACTCTCCAACAACTGACTCCCTCAACCTCCAACTCTCCAACAACTGACTCCCTCAACCTCCCACTCTCCAACAACTGACTCCCTCAACCTACCACTCTCCAACAACTTCTGCAGTAGCGGAAATGTGCTCCTACACCCCTCGTGGTAACCCGTGTCACCAAACGGCACCGTCGCAGTAGTAGTATCACTGTTTATGAATGAATGGGTATTGGACTTGTAACGACGGGCGTGATTGGTGGATAGATTTGCTATAGCTCATATAGGTTGGCCGCTTGGAGACACGGGTTACCACAGGGGGTGTAGGAACACATTTCCGCTACTGTACCAGTCGTAAACAAGGACTTTGGCTGTAAACTCAGCAACAAATCTATACACATCGCTAACATTGGACACTGGCTCCACCTCCAGCAAAAGTAGTCTACAGCCTGACGCTTCCCTCCACTTGCAGTAACACGCTCGTAGCTAAGCCAGACGAACATATGTCTTCTGTCTGCCTGACCTGGCTCTATCTTATAACAGAAGCATGAGACCTGTCCTGGTTTTGTCCAGCACTTGGGAGACCACATTAAGTGTCCTGGTTATTGTTCGCTAAACACCACTTTAAGAACACCACATATTGCCTCCAGCCTAAAATGGCAAGTGGACGTAGAGGCCTGTGGACCAATCTTCAGCTAACGTGAATTACTGATTACTTTCTAAGCCGCTGTACCATTGTTTCGTCAGTAGTAAATGAACATAATACTATACAGATGAACTATTTGAACACCAAACAAATATTAATATACCTAAACAAACTATAAAAAAAATATAACAAATGAATTACTAATATAAATATGTTCATTACCCTGTTTGATATTAACGGTGAGCAACTCTTGTGTAAAGGACAATATATTACTCTTTATATGTACTTATTTGTACAACACTGACTATTACCGGTAATTACCCCGGCGCAGGTAATGAGAGTTTTTGAAGTGACAAATTGATAGTAAATAAACTGGAGAGGAAAATAATAATTGTCAACATTTTATATTCATTAGTGAAATTAAGTGACGAAACATACATTTTTGTTGTTAGTGTCATAAGGTCCTTCTACATGACTAAAATGACAAGTTCTACCTAAGTCATTGTTTTGTTAATATATCTGGACTTATCCTATAGTTGGTCGCTAAACATTCATCCATCCCTTAGTCTCACCATCCATTTACATAATTTTTATTTAGTCAAAAAAAAATATATATTAATTTTTCAGAAATTTCCCAGAAACAAACCTTGGATTTATCGTTCAAAACTGTGTCAAAAGTCCGCATAGACAGTTCAATATGGCCGCTATTAGTATAAACAGAAAAAAATAATAATTAAAATGGTCGTACAGTGGTATTTCGTATTTGTGTCTTATGTCAACACCTACAGGTCTTGGTGTGCCTCTTAATACCACGTCATTAACACTGTGCCGTGACACCTGAGCCTTTTAATAAAAAAGTTTCACGATAATATTAATCTTTAGGACAATTTTCCACTCGAGTTTTTATTCGATATACAAGCACTAAAAATATAACGGAGATAAAGGCTGTTGAAAGGACCAGTTAGTAATATGGTAGTACAGTAATAATAAAATGACCAAGATAGGGGTGTGAAATGTAGAATAGGTAAACCAATATTATCGAATAGTATATGGCCAATAACATAACAAGAAAAACAAAAAAGAGAGAGAGAGGACAGAGAGCCTCCCAGACCAGACTCCACCAGCCCAGCATACCTACCCACCCATTGCACCCACCCACCCAACCCACCCATCACCCAACCCACCCACCCACCACAACCCACCCACCCACCACCAACCTACCCAACCTACCCACCCACCACACCAACTCCCACCCCCACCACACCAACCTACCCACCCACCACACCTCACCCACCCACCAACCAACCCACCCACTAACCTACCCACCCACCACACACAACCCCCCACCTACCCACCCATCACCCCAACACCAACCACACCACCACACCAACCCACCCACCCACCACCACCTCCACCACCAACCTACCCACCCCTCCACCCACACCTGCACCACCTCCCACCCACCCACCACACCAACCCACCCTACCCCAACTACCCACACCTGCAATTTACACCCATCGACGCCACAATACCACTTAAATTTTATTTTTAATTTTATTTTTGTAATCTCTTAAACTCTTGGTAAACAAAATCTCTTCCGTGTTATTAATTCTTGATTTATAGCTCATAAATCTCTCTCGCTTCCATGAACCATATACGCATTGGGATGATTTATTTTATTATATTTTTTTTAATATATTTAATTCTGTTGCTGTCTGTAATTTTTTTTTGTGCTGAGGATTTATTCTGTAGGAGAGACGTGTGTGTGTGTGTGTGTGTGTGTGTGTGTGTTTCTTATCGTCAATATGTTACGGTGGTCGTGTACTGTATATGTATGACTCTTACCGCAAATTGTTTGGGGGTTATTTTTGTCATTAGTCATCATTCAGGGTATTATTTACGGCCAGTGAGTGAAAGAGAGAAGAGGCAGGAGGAGAGTGAGCGATGGATGGTATTCAAGCAGTATCTGAACCCAACAGTGGTCAGTCTCTCTCTCTCTAAAAAACACCCAACTCACTCACTCCCACACACTCCACCCCCCCACACACCCACCTCCCCCACCTCCACACCCTCACCCACACTTTGCCTTCCAGCAGTTTCTTTAAATATCAACAATTACAGTTTCCAGTTATAAATGACTGATTGCCCTTGGCTATGCCCTAACCCACCAACCTCTACTTCCCTCCACCCCTCTCTGCCTCCCTCCACCTCTTTGCCTCCGCTCCACCCTATCTGCCTCCCCACCAACCTCTACTCTCCCCCTCCACCCCTCTCCTCCACCCCCCCTCTCACCCTCTCCCCACCTCCCTCTCCACCCTCCTCCTGCCACCTCTACTGCCACCCTCTCCTACACTCTCACCCTCTCTACCTGCACACACACACACACACACACACACACACACCTCCTCTAGATGCACAGTAAAATAATCATTCTTTCACCCGTAACTCTAAACATCGACAAAGGGTTGGCACGACACGTCAGCCATTTAAAAGTTCCATAAAGCATACACGTCATCCTTCCATTCACTCTCTTCACTATTCAGTCTCCTTCCGTTTACAATCGATTCCTCTCTCATTTAATCATAAGTTCCACTGTGTTGGTCCCTGGGTGTGTCATTATTCGGGCGGGTCACCTGTTTTACACCCCTAGTTTCTCCCCTCCCTCGACCACACCCACCATGACGCCATAATATTTAATACATCACCTGGCCTGACCTGCCCTGCCGGACGTCCACACCAAACGACATGACCTGAATTACCTGGGGACACTTAACCTAACCTAATCTAACCTGAATTACCTGTGGACACCAACCCTAAACTACCATGTACACCTGGGGACACCTCTGGCCCCTGGTGGTGGTGATGTTGTTACTTGTCATCAGCCACCGCTACTGATGCTGCTACCTGGGACCATATATCATCCTGCTGCTACTGCTTCTGCTCCCGTTTCTTTTATGGAACCGTCACGCCCTGTTGCTACTACTGCTGCTGCTGCTGCTTGTGCCTTTGTTGCCTGAGACTACATCCCGCCAAACTACTGCCCGGGACTACCTCACACCCTACTGCTGCCTGCGACCACCTCACACCCTACTGCTGCCTGCGACCACCTCACACCCTACTGCTGCCTGCAACCTCACCTGCTTTGCAACCACCTCCCACCCTACTGCTGCCTGCGACCACCTCCCACCCTACTGCTGCCTGCGACCACCTCACACCCTACCGCTGCTTGCAACCACCTCCCACCCTACTGCTGCCTGCGACCACCTCACACCCTACTGCTGCCTGCGACCACCTCACACCCTACCGCTGCCTGCGACCGCCTCCCACCCTACTGCTGCCTGCGACCACCTCACACCCTACAGCTTTATCTAAAACGTTTACACTAACAGTACAAACTAGATGATGTAAACTTTCTTTAGCAACATTCAAAGTCTCAACACTAATAAGAATAATATACTTTCAAAATAAAAATACCAAGATAAGTACTGCCACTTTTTCCCTTCAAAGTTATCGTGTAAACTTTCATACACTGGTAACACGGGTTGAGACACGAGAGGAGAACATGGGGCTATGAAATAGACTTTAAAATTATTACTTATTTCGGTTCACGTGAAGATTAAACACTCCAGCTTATTTTAATTTTATGATTAAAACGCCCTAACGCTACCTGGAGGGTTAGGTTTGGTTAGGATAACACTCTTCTCGCATCTGACCCAAAGACTGAACCCGGAACGTAGCGGCTGAGAGGCAAGTGTGCTACGGCTCTCTCTCTCTCTCTCTCTCTCTCTCTCCAACCCGACACACACACACGCCCTACCTGGTCAATACCCCACCGCCACAACACCACTTAGGCGGCCCTTGTGTAAGTTATCATGGATGTCATTCATACTTTAAGATTAGAGAAATGGGGAGTAAAAGTTGGCGTGTTTGTGTGTATGGTAAGGGGAGGTTGTTTGTGTGTATGGTAAGGGAGGTTGTTTGTGTGTATGGTAGGGGAGGTTGTTTGTGTGTATGGTAGGGGAGATTGTTTGTGTGTATGGTAGGGGAGATTGTTTGTGTGTATGGTAGGGGAGATTGTTTGTGTGTATGGTAGGGGGAGGTTGTTTGTGTGTATGGTAGGGGGAGGTTGTTTGTGTGTGTATATTGGGGGAGGTTGTTTGTTTGTATGGTAAGGGGAGGTTGTTTGTTTGTATGGTAAGGGGAGGTTGTTTGTGTGTATGGTAAGGGGAGGTTGTTTGTGTCTATGGTAAGGGGAGGTTGTTTGTTTGTATGGTAAGGGGAGGTTGTTTGTGTGTATGGTAGGGGGAGGTTGTTTGTGGTGTGATGACGCCAGTAG
The DNA here is from genome assembly GCF_018991925.1 of Homarus americanus. Taxonomy (NCBI): domain Eukaryota; kingdom Metazoa; phylum Arthropoda; class Malacostraca; order Decapoda; family Nephropidae; genus Homarus; species Homarus americanus. Next base: position 16,537,758 of record NW_024713129.1, read on the forward strand.
AAAGTGACGAAATAACAGGAAGGAGAAACACACACACACACACACACACACACACACACACACACACATAAAATCATTGTTCAAATAAATAAACAAGAGTAAATTTCTATAAAAAAGTACATACAATAATACACAAGAATCAAGTGCCCTAGTTATGTCTCCCCACAGCAGTTTATCATGATTTAGTAAACAAGTGACATACGAGCCTAACACAATTATCACTAGGCCTATATGCACCCGTAATAAAGGCACAAGTTAGCGGGAAATAACTCCAAAATTTGTACTCTTACTCGTCTAGATTACTAAAAAAAAATAAAATCAATTTATACTCAATAGATAAAGGTAAATATAAACAGCATATTCTCAAGACTCCCTATACCACATTATACTCCGTAGTATCTGGTAAAAAAATATAGAAATACTTAGGTAATATATTTTTTCTTGAAATTCAACAAGTAAAAGTTTAGTGAAACATACAAAAGAAATTACTTAGTTAATCATATAAATGTTTTTAGTCTGAACAAGTTCTAGAGTTCATGAGCTAATTTAAATAATATATGATGTCTGAAAAATACTTAGTTTAGAAGACAAAATATATAGGTCTTGCAGAGTTATGAAAAACCTATGAATCTTTCCTTTTTAGTGAAAATCTCTCTCTCTCTCTCTCTCTCTCTCTCTCTCACTCTCTCTCTCTCTCTCTCTCTCTCATTCTCTCTCTCTCTCTCTCTCTCTCTCTCTCTCTCGGTGTGTGTGTGTGTGTAATAGAATTAAGCACCTGCCTTAAAATATACCTCCTCCCTGCATCTTGTACCATAAATTCCTGGCCCCACACGCACACAAATTACCTTGTTAGTTCCACTTAATATATAGTTTTACCATTATTTGCCTCCACTCTACCTGTTGTAAGTCTTGGTTACCTGGCTGTAATGTTACCTGGTGGTGTACCTGGTTACCTGTACTCCACCTGGTGGTGTCCCTAGTTACCTGTACTCTACCTAATCGACACCCTGATTTAAGTCGACCTGATTAAGTGGACTTATTCCCATTCAATCAAACTTCCATCTCGTTTAGAATATAACTCATTACTCCTCTATCTATATCAAACTATATCAAATATAAATACTTGAATATAAATCTATTCTATATACATTATAGTTCAGTAGTAGCTCACCTCTACACACACACACACACGTCTGGCAGAGGAAATATCTCCCTTATGATAACTGTCTCTAATTGGGTTAAGTCTAGTGGTAACAATGGTTTTAAATTAGACAAATTTAGATTTAGGCGCGAAATAGGTAAACATTGGTTTGAAAATAGAGTAGCGGTCGAGTGGAAGAAGTTACCAAATATCACCATTAACTCGAATACGCTGGATAGCTTCAAACATAGGTTGTTTGGATATCTGAGCAATAGGGGTTGGATGTAAATGGGTCTGCCCAGTATGGTCCAATAGGCCCGCTGCAGTTTCCTCCATTTTTATTTTCTTATGTATTGTTACGTTCGAGAGATATATTATAGTTACAGATTTCGGGGATTCGTTTCATCATGTTCGAATCATCACAGTTGTCGAATCACCACAGTTGTGCCGTATGAACCTCAAGACGAGACATCTGACAACAAGGGTCTAGGGTCCTCTCCGTCGACTCAGACAAACACACACACACCAGGTAGCCTTCTATTTCCACATACCCCTCCCGAGGTGAAGAAGGATGATCTCCGTTAATAATCAAGGCTGTGAAAGATCAAATATACGCCATTGAAACGAGACACACAACACACTAACACACCATACACGAGGAGGCAATAAGACCAGTATAATGACCTCTCCCTGCCTTCACTTACCCGATTTAAATGAGGTACCCATTCACAGCTGGGTTGACCGAGGTCGTTAGGGGGGGATTAAACGCCGATGTTACCACCGACTATAAGCTGTGCTGGAGGTCATCTATATGTACCAGTAATCCATCCAAAGTTTATTATCCTCCTAATTCCTCCTAAAGTGACTTGTGCCTCAGTTTCTCTGGCCAGGAGCAAGGTTTGGTATGTATAATGCACAGTACATCGAAGTCTAAAGTATATAACAAGGTCTATAATGTACAACAACAAGGCCTATAATGTACAAGGTCTATAATGTACAACAACAAGGTCTATAATGTACAACAAGGCCTATAATGTACAAGGTCTATAATGTACAACAAGGTCTATAATGTACAAGGTCTATAATGTACAACAACAAGACCTATAATGCACAAGGTCTATAATGTACAAGGTCTATAATGTACAAGGTCTATAATGCACAAGGTCTATAATGAACAACAAGACCTATAATGCACAAGGTCTATAATGTACAACAAGACCTATAATGCACAAGGTCTATAATGTACAACAACAAGACCTATAATGTACAAGGTCTATAATGTACAACAAGACCTATAATGTAGGTCTATAATGTACAACAAGGTCTATAATGCACAAGGTCTATAATGTACAACAAGAAGACCTATAATGCACAAGGTCTATAATGTACAAGACCTATAATGCACAAGGTCTATAATGTACAACAAGACCTATAATGTACAAGGTCTATAATGTACAACAAGACCTATAATGTATAAGGTCTATAATGTACAACAATGTCAATAATGTACAAGGTCTATAATGTACAGCAACAAGGACTATAATGTACAACAAGGACTATAATGTACAACAATGTCAATAATGTACAAGGTCTATAATGCAAAACAAGGCCTATAATGTACAGCAACATGGTCTATAATGTACAACAAAGCCTATAATGTATAAGGCCTATAATGTACAACACGGTTCTTACGTAAAAGTCAGAGGGTGTCAAGGGCTGAGCTTGGACAGTGGACGTCGGGCGCCTAATTGGAGGGGACGAGACCCAATTAGGGAACTGGGGCGTACAGGCGGCCCCTACCTCCCTGACCCTCTCCCTGCCCCACCAGTTTAACACCTTTTACTGAAGAGCCCCCCTCCCCCTCCTCCTCCCTGACCCTCCTCTACCTCCCTGACCCTCCTCTACCTCCCCCACCCCCCTGCCAGTCTGTGTACCTCTTACTGAGCACGCTGGTTACACTCACAGACAAACTTACAATTGCTCTTTGACAAAAATTAAAACCCATATTTTAGGAGCCGATTCCAAATACTCTCGTTTATTTAATCTATAAACAAATTTTCCCGCCGGCGCGGGTGCCGTGTACTTATTGCCAATTAATTTTACACATTTAAAATTATTTCCTAAAAAAAAACTCAGAAAGAATTTTACTTTTTTCAGCATAATGAATTTGGGAGCCTGAATCTCTCATTATTTATATATATATATATATATATATATATATATATATATATATATATATATATATATATATATATATATATATATATATATGTGTGTGTGTGTGTGTGTGTATTATCCGATTATAATGTTTAACATATGAAACATCTCCCCCTCAGTACTAACAACATTAGTGGACAGGTGTTACAAACCCCAGTATTAACAGCTACAGCAGGTGGCCAACAGGCATAGTTTTATTTATGTTTTATTAGGAATTCAGTTCCACATTTTAACTCCTTGTTGTTAACATTCTTCCTTTACCATTTACTGCCTTAGTGATGCACAACACCACAGTGATCTAGGCAGTGCAGTTACTTGAGCTTTTGATCTCGTCCTTCAACGACCCCGACATTGTTTCTGTATTTAGTTGTGATAAAACAAAGAATCTCAGTTTCAAAGCGAAGTGTTTGTGTAACTCTCCCACACGATGTTCCTTGACGTGCCTCTCCTGCTACACCATCACCACAAGGGTATAATTACAAGTACCTGTCATCATTATATCTCTGGTTAATTTGCTGTACTGTTAATGACAGATTTATATTAATACGTTAAAGTTTACTTGTAAGGGCGGTAACGAGCGGGATGGTTGTCCGCCGCTGTTTTCTTGTTCGCGGCCCCCACTACGGTGGAGGGGGGGGGGGCGTGTTGACGGAGGTGAGAAGGTCGCTGCTGCTTCGTCACACATCAGACACTACCCAGCCAGCATCACAGCTGCACTTCCCCCGCTGTTCATTCAAACTCTGGTCGTGTACTCATCTGAGGCTCCTGGGCTGATTCCCCCAGTCCTTCAGTATTTGGCTGTCAATCTCCAGACACCTGCTCCAGTTACTACCGCGGCTGCCACGTCATCGCCACTTCCTCCACACCCTATCCACCGTCAGTGCCCTGGCGTCTTTTCTGTGTGGCAAGACATCGCCAGCCGGCGCCACGTGAAGAAGCTGCCCTGGACCTTCCCCCTGAGAGCGGACCACCACGTCAATGGAACATTACACCGGGCTGCAGCCGTAGGAAATATCTGTACTTTGACTCCCGAAATTGTTTGACTCCATTAATTGTTTATTTGATATTTGTGAGTGGTGTCAATTATTGTGATTATTTTCGTAGTAAAGAGATGTCAATCGATAACGGTTGTTTGTTACCCCTTGGAAACCCATGGTTCTTGACTTTCCTTTTATAAGATCCTGATTAGGCTGGCAAGGGATTTATATCCCGAAGTGCAGGCCTTTACACTTGTTAAACGTCCATCACAGAGACACGTTGGTGGCGGTATTTTCCTGGGCTATTTTGCTAGTATACGAGTAATATACCAGGTAAAGGTGTACCGACACCTCCAGCAGCTGTGTTCCTCAACACCTGTGACCACACACATCCTCGGCCATACAGCTGTAGCCACGTAAATACACTTTGTAAGTGAAGTATGAAAATATTTTCACACAGATACTACAATGGATAGTATACGAACATTAATAATGAAATTTCAGTGTGCAGGAAACGCTGCCTTCAATACAGGCGAATTTCCTAAGCGTTTCGTTCATGTTTAACAGCTTTAACTCGTCCTGGGGACACGAGGACGGCCGCTACCACACATTAATTATCTTGTTACACGTTACCTCGAGCGTCCTGCAATTAATCTTCCGCCTTGTATTAAGACGCGTCATATATCGGCACGCCAATACCCTAAACTATCAAATATTAATACAGACGATTAAATAAGTGGTAAATGTAACTACATATAATCTGGATAATTAGATACAACCTAAATACAATGAACAAGTACTCACCTAACCTAGAGTGAAACTTGTGATAACGACCACCTCTATATAGCAACAGTGATCTTAACAGACCACCGGTTATCACTTTAACCTACTTATACAATATATCTGAATAATCTTTCATCGGTAATGTATAATTCTAACCCCTCGTCCTCAGTACAGGGTGAAATCAAAGTCTTATCAGAATAATACAGTTTTCCCCCCAGAGTTGATTTCCCATTAAATGTCTTAAACGAGTATTAACACCACTGCAATAAAGGGGGAAAGCCGTATATATAACTTCATACAGCAAAAACCTAACCTAACCTAACCCAACCACATCATTACTTATGGAGAACTCCGCTGGTTATAATACTCGTTATTACTAGTGTTCTTTATCCCCGCTCACGAATAACAACTCTACACTATATACTGATTATTCATTACAAGAATTATTTCGTTTCATGCTGTATTAAGAGTGAAAAACCAAAGTAAAATATATAATACTTTAATAACTCCATACAACGACACCATCTAAAGAAAAAAATTACATTGTATTGCTCATATAAGAGGCCGTTATATAAAGGTTCTACTATAGTCGATATAAATGTCTACTCACCGTCATCTGTTGGTGGGTGGGTCATGGCTGACCAGCCACGAATCATCTTAGTGTTGTTGTCATCTTGAAGTCCACCTTATTGTTCCTGTCAAAACAAGAATATATCTCATATTACTTTACAGATTATATCTTTCATTAATAATAATAGTTTGGAACACCGACGTTAGGGGAAGAATATATAAAAGAAAACGATTGTCTTACCTATGGAATAAATAAAAAAGGGTGGACGAATTATAAGTTACTTTTGTCATCTTTTTTGTCCTGTACATGAATCTAAGTCGACCCCCCCACACGACACAACGGCACCATCTTGGGGAACACTAGATATAACTGAGACTAAAATAATGTTTGCAGTATGGAAGATGTGTGCTATTTTCAACTGTTTTAATTGCTCAGAAAAAATAGAAGTCCTCCCTCATATATCAGTTGTTATTATTCATTGTGGCGAAAAAAAAATCGCAAGAAACAACGGAACCAAATTTAACAACGTTGGTGTGCAGTGATCACTTTGTTACCAACAAGGAACCTCTCCATGCACTTTTAATTGCATTTTAAACAAAGCATTACATTAATTTTTAACTATGAAAGTTTTTGAGTGTAAAGGTTTTTAGTTCTAGACGCGCAATCCTCACACAACCCATTTCACAGACGACAGTGTCTTGAAGCAAGTCTTGAGCCAGGAGGTGATCAATAACTGCTGTACAGTATTGATAGAAGGAATGTGTAGGTATGTAAATACTTGTATATGACTTTTGGATGATTTACGCCATAGTATGAGAGGAAACACAGTGGCCTACTGTATGTAAACATCTGAGCAGCTGACAAGTACCTAACTGATGACTATTTTTAGTGAACTGAATCTATGTTAATATTTTTAAATTGAGCTTTGGGTTGTGTGTTTACAAAGAAACTTGCTCAGGCGTCATGTTTTAGCACCTTGACGACGACACATCCTGATGATCAGGTAAACAAGATGGCGGCGGCACTCAATAGCAACGCCCGCATATTTCTGAAGAAAAAAAAATTAGGAAAAAAGTCCTATTCCTCTGCCCGAATTGGTTTATCCTTGAGGTCAAGAAATAAGTTTTCTTCTGTATAGATTTTTCCTTGTGTGGCTGGATAACTTGAGCCAATGTCCTTAAATATTACCCATATAATACCCTTCAGCGTGCCTTCCCTAAGCCATCACACAGAAGAAAACAAAAACGTTAACTTTCCTCATCACATATTGCCTCACCTTATCTAACGTTACTTCTCTCATCTCGCTTCACAAAACACTATTTTCAACCAATTCCTTACCATCTCCTCACCTCCCCCCTCCCTAATCTGACATTAATAAAAGCTAAACTACTTCTAGAGTCATTGCTTAACTTCAGTTCACTTCACATCATCACCACAACAAGTATTACGACACTTCACCTCCTCACTCACTCCAACCTAACTTACTTCACATTACCCTTAATGAACTCAAACCTAGCATCATCTCACCACGTATCACACCATGCACTATTACAGGTCATGGACTGAATTCAGCTCACCATACCTGTACACAAACACTCGCTTGGTCGAATTATTATCTAAACCTTGTCAGAGTTATTATCGTTCACCGCAATTTCAACTTGTTCAACTGTGAGGGACTACAAATGGACCATCACTCCTCTCCCTCCCTGGACCGTCGGAAAGGGTTAATAACTTTAAAGTTTGGTGGGCGAGCAAGACCCAACCAACACACCAGAAAAGAGCAGTACTGTACTGTATTCCTTCACACAATTATTTATATAATCCACAAAAGTGATGGGCAGATACTGAGAGTAGACATACCTAACTTGTCACAGACGGCCGGATGGACTGATAATACACGGAAGGACGGTGACGGACAGACGGAGAAGTATCACAATTTGGGAGTCACATACAAGTACACCGAACTCTATGACAAAACTCATCTTGACGAGGACAAACTGTGACAGCCACAGTTTATACTTATAACAGGCACTCACATTGGCATTACAACGTAACTATGACTGTTGTGATGAAAATTAGGTAGCTAGACCGGCCCGCCGCTCAACAGATGGCGGTGGTGGTGGTGAGGGCGAGACTCACTGCCTCGCCATTCGTGTTTTGTATTGCCTCCTCCTCCTCCCTCGTCGTCTTAACGACACGTCTTGATAACAAAAATGACAACTTGGTAAATTATCTGATAAAACCTTAATATTGCTGACGAAAAACAAAACCTAGGCCGGTAAATTTACACTCAACTTCTTTAACCGATGTTCACAAGCGTCGCGTCGTGTTTTTAAGAGGTTAATATTTAAGTCCTTTACTTGTAAAACATATTACTATTGCCTCAAGCTTGTGTTAGTTTGCCTCCAGTATACTACACACCAATATTCTCGTAAACTACTCTTTATTCCAAACATAAATTCAAAAGTGTTTACTATGTTGAAATAACTAGAAAACCCGTGAGACACCCACAACACAGCCGATTCAGACAGACACTCATTCACCGGATTTCAGTTTAAAAGAAATCGGCTTAAACAATCCTCCCTTGGCACCTGATCAATACATAATGTATTTTGACTAACCATCCATAAACACAATTTATATTCGTATATATACTTTATAAACGTGACTACATGTCCATATGCAATAATCACACCTTTATGATTTATATATGCAAATACGGTACTGTACATACATACTTTGCTGTTTGTTGTTTTGTTGGGGAAAATAACCGGTATTAATATATGTATATAAACAAACCTCATGTTAAATAATTTATACGTGTATTGTATAAATTTAACAGGGGGAACAGATATTGGTGAGTATTATATACACATTATTAGATTAATAAGACAAACAATATTCACAATATGCGGACATCTCTTGTGTGTGAGAATTTGTTGCTCCTGATACTTGTAGTGAATTGCATAACGATGGTGACACTATAGAATTCTGAGGCGGTAATGGTGCATAATAGCGTCTATGTTGTGGATTTAATAGGATTAGACTATAGCTGTAATAGCAATAGGACTAGTCGTTAGGTTATTGTGGTGGCAATAGAATTTGTTCATGTGATTCTTCTCGATAAAATGCATTATCAGTTGTGTCTACACGAACAACTGTAGCGACAACTTCTCCTTCTTGTATTTATGCATGCAATATATAAATGTGGTGTGTAGCAAAACTAAAGCGTTATATTGTATACTTGATAATAAAATACATATTCCAGCTTTGAAACGTCTGTCGACACCCCAACACCCAGGCCTTACCTACAGTATTGTTCCACTCTTCTGATATTGTTGTAACCACTGATTTTCTTCCCAACATATTCTTCATCATAAATTTACGCGACTTTAACGTAAAACCATTACACATGATAGGAAGTTTGAAAATGTTTATGTAAAATTACCCCAAGTCGCTGTCAGGGGTAAGAAGGAAAACGTTTTATTTAAGGGAGTTCTCTTATATTTTGTTTCATCGACCCCGCTGTCTGACTGCTCGTAAATTAATAAGAGGATCCCAACCAAAACATTTTCAAAGATTATATATATATATATATATATATATATATATATATATATATATATATATATATATATATATATATATATATATATATATATATCCTACAAATTGCTTATTATTTTACAGCATTTGCAAATTGTAAAATTAATAATTGGTTCAATGCACAGTCTCATTAGGGAGTTTTGCATGGAATGGCATAAAATACATTCATAAAAATCATCAGTGAACGATATTGCTGTATTTAGTTTAGTTTCAAAATATTTCATTACCAAAATCAATCAGTCAGTGACGCTCTGTTTCCTGTATGATAGTTTTTTCTTCTCTGGTGGCTAATTTTTCCTACATACTCTTTATTACAGTTTGTTTCACTTAATACTGTATTTAAACCTAAATAAATATACTGTACTTATTGTTCACATGAGCTCAGTCACACTAAGTTATACGGTGCAATTCGACTACTTTAAAATAATAGCAAATAGTTCACTACCTCTCACACAGTCAACAGGCCCTGACCAACTATTGTCTGGGTGCTGTATTGTGAGTGGTGGTTAGGTTAGATTAGGTTAGGTTAGGTTAGGTTAGGTTAGGTTAGGGTGGTAAAATAAGCTGAGGGCTAATCTTGAAGTGATCCATTTAATGTGTGATATTGTGTACTGTAATAGTGTCGTGTAAGACTTTATCTCTTAAGATATATCTCACCATATTATACAACAGAGGAACAAGTTAATATACTAGTAACAGATATCATACTTTAGTGTTGATATGACGTCATATTATATTAATTTGGTGTTGATATGACGTCACAATGTTATTTTGGTGTTGATATGACGTCATCATATATCTTAACTTGTGTTGTTGATATCAGCAAAGACGAGATAAGAACAGATGTGCATATAGCGAAACATCTCTACACCTGATGGTTAATGTGACCTTTATGACCAGCTTTCATAAAGTACTGAGGGCATATTACCATATCTGATTCATCGCCGAAATGAAGACGAAATATAAGCCTTAAGAGACGATGGTTTAAGGCCCTTTGAGAACAAGAGTTAGACTCTTTGAATAAGATAGTTAAATCGTTTTTAGAACAAAGAAGAAATCCCTTGAGAACAATAGTTTATATATATATATATATTTTTCTTTTCTTTTAAGAACGATAGATAAACCCTTTAAGGACAATGGTTAAACCCTTTGAGGACGGTGATTAAACCATTTATGGACGATCTTTAAACCCTCTAAGATATGGTTTAAACCTCTAAGGACGCCATTTTTACTCCTTTGTGCTCATAAGGTTAAAAAGACCCAAAGAGTTGCCTGGTGTAGGACCCGGAGTGGCTTCGTCCGCCTCCTGCATGGCTGCTGGGAATGTTGGTCCTAAAATCAGCTTGCAGGGAGTGAGTGCGATAGAGAGCAGCTTCAGTGTGTTAGTCTGCATAAACACCTAATGAGCGCCTTGATTTGATTGAGATCTCATTCATCTCGACCTGAATGAGATAGTTACGAAACATCAAAGCGAACGAGAGACTAACGGACGCTCGACGCACACGGGATAGGTTACTAAGTGTTTGAAGTTTGTGAAGTTTGTATTGCACTTGAAAGATCAGAGAATGAGTTAATTTTGTTGTTTCAGGTTAATAGTGGTGGCCAGACCTGCACTCTGGATGTAAACTTCAGTATTTATGAGATAATATTAGCTCTTAAAGTTGTGCTATTAATCCCTTGTGTAAGGGTTCCCATCTGAGCTGAATAAAATCGTCTGGCGGTAACCAAATACAATGTTACAAGTGGCGTCCCTCTAGTGAAGGTTGATAAATTTTTACAGAGCAATGTGTGAGACAGGCCACGGGGTTCACTGTAACAAGTCAGTCACGAGATAAAGTATGTGACGGGAGGTACTTAGTTATCCAATACTGAAACACTTTATGACGACAGGTGGGTTACGACTGGGTTTATATTGGTGCTTAACATTAATACGAGAACATATCTACCAATTCTCCACAATTAGCCGCTGTCAGCAGATTGTGTGTTACGTGGGAGTATTATATTGGTGGTGGCTGACACTGGCTGACGACACCCACCTGTGGCCTCACTACACACACACACACACACACACACACACACACACACACACACACACACACACACGGTCTCTATATGAGTATTTGACAGTAACATGACGGAACACGTGCCTCGAGGGGGGAACTAGCTGGTCTTGAGAGGGAGACAGGAGGGATATCACCTGCCTGTCTTAACACACCTGGAGGAGCTCATGTCGGCTTACTGGTTACGAGAGTACCTGTACACCCGTCCACGTGTGTCAGTTCCAGTATAAGCTGATACACTATATACGGACAGACACACAGAAAAACACAGGCGAACAGATAGATACCGTAGATAGATAGATAGATACAGTAAATAGATAGATAGATAGATAGATACAGTAGATAGATAGATAAATAGATAGACAGATAGATAAATAGATTTCATAGGCAGTACTTTATCATTGGTTAAAAAAAGATATACTGTATAATTATGTCCAGCACTGAAACTCTCTCTAGTGACTCTTGTTTCTTACCTTACATATGCTCAGTCCCCCCATACCTTATATACAGCTTCTCTTATTGGTAAACTTTCCTTATCACATGTAAGTTTTGAGTATTAGTAAAATATATCATACATTTGTCGTATTCTTCCCTTCGTATACACAGCCACATGAGAGGCGCCCAGAAAAGGTTCGGTAGTTGAGGGGGAAAACAATACTGTGGGGTAATATAAAGCTGAATATTTGGGATTTTGTTTCATTTAATTTTATTAATGTGTTACACTCTATTGTTTTATAATGAGTTTACAGTATTTGGGCGGAATTCAACATAGTAGTGTTATGATATTGGTGAAAAAAGAGGTTTTACAGCAAAGGAAATTCATCGACAGCTGCCCCTAAAGAGTTCAAGAGTGGGTGTGAGAGACTTAAGGATGACCCCCGCTCAGGACAACCTTCAGATGCCACTGACAAAGCAACTGTAGCCAGAGTCAATGGCTTCATTATGACGGACCGGCAATTAGGTTAGCTTTTCACGTGAAGGTGATGTGACCATCATCTATAAACAGTTGAGGATGTCAAGGGTTTCTGCAGCATGTGTTCCAGTAACCTCAGCGCTCATGACCGACTCCTGAACTGTACGAAGCTGATCCAGTAAGTAATGTCTCCCGTCAAGTGATGAGAGATGAGACCTGGACTCATCATGGAGTGTTAAAACGTCTCAACGGAGGACATTTTCCTACATGCTCGACATCCTCAGCATGAGACGCCAATGTGATAGTCAGGTCATCATCGCTGCCGCTGCTAGTGCCGTATACTTCACTCACTCGCCGGAAGTGATGTCATCAAACAACACAGCACCAACAGTAAACAAAAGGACTGACGTTGATGTAAAAATTGCTCGTAAATATCTCAATTGTTAGTCTCATGACAATAACGTACTGTTTACTTTTTTGTCTCAGTTGTGTACGTGAATGAACTCATTATACACGTATGCAGAAAATAAAATGTGTTCCTCTTTCATCACGGTTCCCGATGATTGTATCGTAGGTGGACAGTCATACACGAACAATGGTCCTTCGATACTTCTGATCAACAATGTATCGCATCCAATTGAAATACAGTACTACAGCGTCACCTGTGGGAGGGCCGGCAGGTCGGAGTGTCAGTGTAGATGGACTTGAAATCGTTACTGAAAATTAAACAGCAAACCTTTTTAGCGTTAGTTCCAGCAACGGGGAAAGTCTACATGGTGATGTTCAGTTAAAAACAACGAATAACCGTTCTATTTTCCTACAGGAATAAGTTAACCTATTAATTGTATCAGATTATCTCAGGCATACCTCTTCTAATTGTTTAATTGTTGTTGAACCAGTGTGATTACTAATCTCATTACGCGCTCAAACACCAGAGTAATTGAAGCGTAGTTATAAATTTATAACATCAACGTCAACTCAGGTATTGAAACAACTAAAAGGCAACACAACCAACACAGCTCGTAAGCCTGACCCTTATGTTTCAACTTCACCAAAACACAAATTTATAGCCGAATAAAATACAGAAACTAACTCACTTTATGACACTAAAATGATTCACTTATATCACTCGTTATATGCAGGCCCAACCATCCAGCCCCCACACTAAGGGAGAGAGAATAAAGTCTATAATGACTAAGATACGAGATGTGTGAACCCCAGTTTGATCCATTCAGACATTACTACGTAGAACGATGTAAAGATTCACCAAAAAAGTAAATATCAAATCTGTAAACCAAATTTCATTGACAGAAGGAAATCAATAATATTTCAATCTCCTAAAGCCAGAATAATTTACATAGAAATCTGTAGCTAACACCTTGTAATGATCCTCCCACGGAACTCCGGCTCTCCCTCAAAACACATTATAATCATCCCCTCCGATAGTCAGCGAAACTTGAGGGGAATGGTTTACGGGGGAAAATATCCGACCCTTCCACGGTCTGCTGAGCTGAGAGCTGTGAATAGGGCTTTGTGGGCCAGCGAGGATGTGGGAGGTAGTTCCCTGTGTGACGGTGTATGTCCTCAGTTCAGTGATGAATAATCAGTGTTACGAGAACGAACACTGATGCAACACAGCCACTGATGCAACACAGCCACTGATGCAACACAGCCACTGATGCAACACAGACACTGATGCAACACAGCTACTGATGCAACATAAACTGATGCAATATAGCCACTGATGCAACACAGCCACTGATGCAACACAGCTACTGATGCAACATAAACTGATGCAATATAGCCACTGATGCAACACAGCCACTGATGCAACACAGATGCAGCCACTGATGCAACACAGAAACTGATGCAACACAGCCACTGATGCAACACAGCCACGATGCAACACAGCCACTGATGCAACACAGCCACTGATGCAACACAGAAACTGATGCAACATAGCCACTCATGCAACACAGCCACTATGCAACACAGCTCCTCATGCAACACAGCCACTGAAGCAACATAGCCACTCATGTAACACAGCCATTCATGCAACAAAACCACTGATGCAACACAGCTCCTCATGCAACACAGCCACTGATGCAACATAGCCATTCATGCAATACAGCCACTGATGCAACACAGCCACTCATGCAACACAACCACTCATGCAACACACAGCCGCTGAAGTAACATAGCCACTTATGCAACACAGCCACTCATGCAGCACAGCCACTCATGCAGCACAGCCACTCATGCAGCACAGCTACTGAGTTCGATGATATAAACTCTTTGCGTATGATGACTTTATACCTTGAGTACGATGAATTATTAACCCCTTGAGTACGATGAATTATTAACCCCTTGAGTACGATGAATTATTAACCCCTTGAGTACGATGAATTATTAACCCCTTGAGTACGATGAATTATTAACCCCCTTGAGTACAGTGTTATATTCCGTGGATTAGGTCATCGTTGAGAAGGAAGAGACTTTAACATCTATACTGCCTTATTTAGATTGTCCTTAGTATTCTTTCGGTAATCTCGCTTGAGGAAGGTATACGAGGATGGTGTGGATAGTTCAGTGGATCATCAACACCTAACGTCGTTCATAGGAGGCTATTGTCCTGGCCTGGGTAATGGACGATACAGGCAAACCAAAAGGAGATACCATGATCCATCTTTTGCCTACCTTAACACCATCACCTCATTCATCACCATCACTACCATTACCATACCATCATCACCACCATCACCACCACAGTACAGCACGACTCTCCACCCTCTAACACAACAAAGGATTTCGTTCATATCCAACAAGAGTTTAACGTCGGACTGTCTGTTTGTGTTTACGTTGGTGGGAAATAAAATAAACTGAAACAACCTGAGGGAAAAATGTGTGATATCCTTTATGACGTCTGTTTTCTTTTCTAATTATTTATCCCCTGGTTTATTTATGTATTTTTTTTTTTTTTTAGAATTTAAAACGATAGAAATAACACCGCTCGGTATAACAGACAAAGACAAGTAGAAAGTGTACGTAAAGTATAGACAATGGCAGAGGGTCTGGTATACAAACAACGCCAGCTCGAGCAACCAACAGCGCCTGGTGTTCGCCTGTTTACTACTTGTTGGGTATTGACTCAGAAACAGCAATAATTTGTATATATTCCCGGGGGCGGGGGAGGTTCGCAACTATATAATGGTGTGTAGGGAGGAGATAATGACGGCCACACAGAGGAAAGTTGTCCAACACCCGGATCATGAAGGACCGCTTATGAGTTTGTAAAATTTTACTAATCAATATGAAAAAAAAATATATGAAAGTTTGTAATAGCCAACAGTGATTTGTTTGTCCGGTGATTGAGTTTAGTTCTATGGCTAATATCTCACTTTTATGAAGCTTTGATTATAATCAATTATTCAGCATTGTGTTGCCGGGGATTTATTACGACAGGGCGGCCTTATACGTGGACAAGAATGACTCCCATCCAGATTAATGTGACCAATTAGCTTCGTGGCGAGTTATTTTTCCTAATTACCCTGTATACTTTTTTTTTAATTAATCTGTTGTACTTCTAAATTAGTTACATAATCTAATTATTTAATTTTGTGTTGAAATTTATCTTTATTTTTAAGCAATCAAACGAAAGACTTTTCTTGTAAGTATCAGTATACTGTAATGTCGTGGCCAGTAGTTAAATTGTGACTTCAGGCAGCAGGCCTGTTGGTTACCTCTGGTTCAGTATTACACCAGAAATACCGACGAAAGTTGGACGGGCGAGAGTTAGTGTCTACAAGTAAGGTATTTTACAATTATAAAAACTCAATTTCACCTTCACTTTAATGAAATACTGCAGATAAAAGTATTACGTGTGTGTGTGTGTGTGTGTGTGTGTGTGTGTGTGTGTGTGTGTGTGTCTGTGTGTGTCTGTGTGTGTGTGTGTCGCTCTGGCCTCACATGACCTCGTATTAAAGATCAGATCAATGTGTTTAATTTTCTTTAATGTGGGATCAATAGCTCTTCTTTTTCTTCAATCCTTAATGTTATCTCCAGAATGTCTTAGAATATCTTTAGATGATGAAGTGTGAGCCTTTTAAACTTGTCATGAAATGCGTGAGGATAATGTAGTGCTTTAGCCATGATAAGTGGGAGGTCTTGTGTAGGACCTTTGTGGTATAAAGAATTGATACAATATCACATAACAAAATCATAAGCAGAGTTTGTCGTAGTTGTCTTGTTTTATGATTTATATTGATTAAATGACATTATTTACGTCTCTTCTCAATAGTTATAATACTTATTAATGTCGTAATAGTAAACTGATGTATTTTATAACGAAATTCAATAGTAAATACTTTATATACTTTATTTATTGAGCACGAAACATTAAAAGTAATATTATTATTATTATTATTATTATTATTATTATTATTATTATTATTATTAATTGTACTCAACTATTGAGGGTTAGGGAAGACTATTGAGAGTTAGGGAAGACTATTGAGGATTGGGGAAGACTTTTGAGAGTTGGGGAAGACTATGGAGGGTTGGGGAAGACTATTGAGGGTTGGGGAAGACTATTGAGGGTTGGGGAAGACTATTGAGGGTTGGGGAAGACTATTGAGACAGGTACAGTGACATGGTTTCTAAGATAACTCGAAGGATTTAATTGAATTACTCAAAATATTGAAATCATGACAGAAGGTAGATGATAACAAGGAAGATAAAAGCTTACAGGGAGAAGATAACAATGATAATGATATAAGACACCACGCGCAGTAGAGATAACAGTAAAATGATCACCTAAGGTTGCTATGTCATAACTTTCAGGAAGGAGTTAATGACCTACGACCACACTGATGAGTGGTCAGGGGTGGTCAGGAGTGGTTAGTACAGCAGACATCAGTAGCAGCAAGGATACAACACACTGTATACCAAGCCTTCAGTGCACAAGGAGCAGCTTCGTCGGCACTGCACTCGACCGCCTCCACATCCCTATCTTGTATATGTAATTAGCTTAAATTAAGTCTGAGGTTAGGTTAGGTTAGGTCGAGTCGGGATAAAGTGATTATAATTGTTTCTTTTTTACATATCATGACTCTCTCTCTCTCTCTCTCTCTCCCTCTCTCTCACCTCCTCACAGAGACCTAAGACAGAGGAAGGAACATCAGGACGTGGTCGCGCGCGGTCCCCCACCCCCTACCCACCAAACTTTACGCTACTACCCTCTCCCTGTATCGCCTATTGTAGCCACTAACGCGATTCTGCCTCCGAGAAACTTGTCCCATAATGCAGGTAGAATCTAATAACCCCGCACCTCGCTGCCCACTTACGGCGGAGAGTTTCCAGGAGCGGCAAGAAATCACGGAGGAAGGGAACTTAATTTATCGGGTGATCTTTTACCCTGAGGAGAGCTACAGACGTCTTCTTGCGGATATTACTATTGCCGGTGTCCTCTTTTTCCTGTGGGTTTTAGATGTGTAGCGTTCTCCTTCAGTAGATGTGAATATTCTTTTTGGTGTTCTCGTGCCCCGCTGTTATTCATATCTATTGTGTGTTGTCATTGTCCTTCATGTCTTTCATTGTTCACTCTGTCTAGTTTTATCTTTGTTTGTATTTACATTATCCATTCAGTTATTGTATTTTTACTGTTGTTGTATTTATCATTTGTCGTCAGTTGTTCAGAAGTATATTTGTAATCTATAGGATTTTTTTTTTATTGTGGAGTAAGATTTAACGTTCGTAGCTCTAACTACCTGTCTAAAATGGCGTCGAAAGTTCACCAAGTCTCCTTGGCCAGCAATTGTGTAGACAATATAAGATACACACTACAAGGTGCACACTACAAGATACACACTATAAGGTGCACACTACAAGGTACACACTACAAGGTGCACACTACAAGGTACACACTACAAGATACACACGACAAGGTGCACACTACAAGGTACACACTACAAGGTGCACACTACAAGATACACAATACAAGGTACACACTACAAGGTACACACTACAAGGTACACACTACAAGGTACACACTACAAGGTACACACTACAAGGTGCACACTACAAGGTACACACTACAAGGTACATACTACAAGATACACACGACAAGGTGCACACTACAAGGTACACACTACAAGGTACACACTACAAGATACATACTACAAGGTGCACACTACAAGATACACAATACAAGGTACACATTGCAAGGTACACCTACAAGATGCACACTACAAGATACACACTACAAGGTGCACACTACACGGTACACGTACAAGGTGCACACTACAAGATACACACTACTAGGTGCACACTACAAGATACACACTGCAAGGTGCACACTACAAGGTACACATTGCAAGGTACACCTAGAAGGTGCACACTACAAGATACACACTACAAGGTTTACACAAGGTATACACTACAAGGTCCACACTAGGTAAACAGTTAACCCTTTATTATATCACTCCGGTTAATTCGGCCACAATAAGAGCATTACGTTAACAACCTTACAAGTATCGCGAAGCCTCTGTGACTAACTAGCAATTAAAGTTGCTTATCTGGTTAAAGGCTCCAGATAGCTTCATTTTCCCACAGTTAGAGCCACCATGATTGTCACCTTCACTGCCACCAACTATTCTCATTACCACCATCAGTGCCACCAACCACCACCAGTGCCACCAACCACCACCAGTGCCACCAACCACCACCAGTGCCACCAACCACCACCAGTACCACCAACCACCACCAGTACCACCAACCACCACCAGTGCCACCAACCACCACCAGTGCCACCAACCACCACCAGTACCATTCGCTAGGTTGTTAATTATCTCCTAAGTATAATTTTTAAGGCTAATATCTGAACCCATTTTAACGATCTATTGAACCTTCGTCTCTCTCAATCATTGTAGTCTGATAGTGAAGTTCATTAACAGCGTATTCTGACGTCATTAAACCGAGAATCATCATTTTTTTATTATTCATCCCTTCATAAATTCAAAGTCAGGACATTAGCTATCGGTATCAAATCGTCTTTCAACATCAAAAGTATACTTAAAGATTTTTTTATCTTATTTTTATTTTTTTTTATTTTCTCTCATTTCGTCCTTATTAAATCGTAAATCATAATCCTCTCAGTTTTATTATATTTTCGAATAAACTTTTAGCTTACGATAGCGTCCAGATGAGGAGGTCTTTGTTCAATACAGCGGTGACGGTTAAAATATAGCGGTGACGGTTAATTCTCAATGTGAGGATAACGGTTAGCTTTAAGTAACGGTTAATATCATAATGTGGTGGATAAGGTTGATTTTGGAATATGTTGATGATGGTTAGGTTAAAATGGTTGATTTTAGATGTGGCAGTAGCGGCTAAAAGTATGTCTAAGGATAACGATTGACTTTAAAGTGTGTGTGTGTGTGTGTGTGTGTGTGTGTAAAAGAGAGAAGAGAAGAGAAGAGAAGAGAAGAGAAGAGAAAAGAAAGAAAGAAAGAAAGAAAGAAAGAAAGAAAGAAAGAAAGAAAGAAAGTCTGCATAATTTTTTTTCATCTAGGGCACAAGACAGACACGAGACAAGTGCCATCAGAGAGGAGCGCCCCCCACCACCACCTCTATCTACCTTCCCTCTCTCTCTCTCCCCTCCCTCCATCCTTCTCTTGCCTCCCTCTCCCCCTTGCTTCCTTCAGTCTGCTCCCAACCAGCCCCCCCCTCTAACCATCACCCCCACCTTGCTGTTGCCATGTTGTTGGGTCTCAGGCAACGGTTCCCACGACTAGCTGTGTGTGTCGCTCATACTCCGCTTCTCCGAGGACCTCAATGGCAGTCTCATGGCTCACACGGGCACCAGGCCACTCTATCCTGGTTTACCGGTATACCAGCATATTGTCAATATGTTGATTATTGTTGTCAGTACTAGTAGTAGTATTTGTATCATTATTATTTATTTTTTATTATTATTATTATTATTATTATTATTATTATTATTATTATTATTATTATTATAGCTGTTGTTGTTTTTATTATTATACAAACCTGCATATCACTAAACACATCTACCATCAGTTCAGAGAGAGCGGGTGGTGGTGACGAAGTGTTCCTCTAATATTAACTTGTTCACACGCAACAAGAACTTCCAAAAGTAATACGGCGGCAGGAACTAAAATTTACACATAGAACAATAATACTAGAAGTAATACACAGCCAACTAGCCAGAGACCCTTAAGGATTAATGACTCTCCCTCGTGAACTGGAGTGGTGATCCGACAAACATGACCCCATACACACACACACTTCACTGGCCCCCTGAGGGAAGCCAAATGAGTAAACAATAGATGAAAGAACTTCAAGCGCGCGGGGACAATACCGAACAAGAGAGGATCGAGGAGGGTTATTCCGTCTATTGATATGCGCGAACACCAACCAACAAGAGAGGATCAAGCTGGGACACTTAAGCCTCCAGTCCCTACATAAATATTGACCTGACCCATATGACGGGAGGTCATAAAAGGGGAAACATCGGAGGACTCTGAGGGGAGAGGTAGTGGAAAGAGACGGGGAGTGATAATAGGTGAACGTGGTGGAGGGTGCGGCCATGAATAGAGAAGGGAGGGAGGATGAGGAGGGTGATATAAAAGATGTTTATACAAGGGAAGACGCCACGGTCTGATGGAGGGGGCGGCTTGGGGAGACAAGAGAGAACTGGGAGCAGAGGAAGAGTTGGCAGCAGGGGAGAGTTAGACAAAGGAGGGAGCAGACTGAGGGAAGCAAGGGAAAGAGGGAGGCAAAAGAGGGAGGGAAGAGAGGGAGGGAGGCAAGAGAAGGAAGGGAAAGAGAGGGAAGCGAGGAAGGGAGAGAGAGAGAGAGAGAGAGAGAGAGAGAGAGAGGAAGCTGTCTGTGTTAATCCTTCCCAGGTTGGTTTTCATATGTAAGAAATGAAGTCTTTACAAGTCACAAGTTTCAACTATCAACTGGTGAGCTTAAGAAAGAGCTCGATTTGCCCTCTAGGAATATCAAGCTTTTAAGAAAATATATTCCTTCATTCCGACATTTTGGTAGCAGGTCTCACAGCCTTAGTTACTGTTGAGTTGTGGTTCGAGTCCAAGTGTGCACTTAACTACGTATTTCCTTAGCGATAAACAGGTAGCCGACACCTGAGGACGACCTGCTCCTTTACGTGGTTACATTGGTGTTGAGCAGAGGCCGGGGCGAAAACCCTCGACATCTACTCTGATAAACAGTGGTAGCCAATCAGCAGGTAGCTCGGTCTAATTAGGAGCTGGCAGGTTAATGGAAGCATCAGTAGTTTGACAACACCCTAGGGTCGGTGTTGACGGCCAGGTTCAGTACGGATGGTGATTACGACAAGAACCCAACCTAACCTAACCTAACCTTAATACCATGTTTTGAATGAATGTTGTCTCCTTAACACACCCCAAACTGAAATGACATTGTAAACTAACAACACTGACCGCCTCTCCAACCTTCCACACATTATTTTTTTAAAAGAACGTAGCTTAGTGGCTGTGTTGATGATCCTCTTAAAGTGAATTATTAATCACATTCCTCACTGGAGAGATGTACAGCTTACTGTCCATTATACAGTGAGTGGTAAACAAACACTTTAAACTGAATGAGGTGGTGTGTGACGCTAAAAACTGTCAACAGTCATTTGATATATAAAACACAATTCCTGTTTGTTTGTGTGGTCGTTCGCCATGCATGGGTACAATTTTGAAGAGAGGTGAAATTTGGCATTGAGCTGTGCATGCACCTAGTAGTTCCCCCCCCCCCCATCACCTCCCCTCAACAACACCACTTCCCCCCAACACCACACCACCACTTCCCCTTAACACCACCATACCACCACTTCCCCCCCAACACCACACCACCACTTCCCCCCTAACACCACACCACCACGCTAACACCACCATACCACCATTCCCCAACACCACCTGCCACTTCCCTTCAACACATACCCACCACTTCCCTCAACACCCTTCCCTCAACACCACCACTTCCCCCCAACACCACACCACCACTTCCCCTCAACACCACACCACCACTTACCCTCAACACCACACCACCACTTCCCCTCAACACCACACCACCACTTCCCCTCACTCGACGCAGGAAAGTCACGCCACGCCACACCACACAGGACTATCTCCATCTCTCTTCTACATCTCATTTGCATATTTAATTAAACCTCTATCGCCGGGGGTGTGTTTGTGTCGACTGGGCGCAGTAATCACCGCCACCCGCTCTGCCCCGTGTCTCAGGCCTCTCACCGACCTAATTTGAGGTGATGGTTCGAATCCTGCCGAAATAGAATTGGATGGTTCAATTACCAGGATCGATCCACCTATTCGAAGCTTCATCATTTGGATCCTCACGTCAAGGGTCGAAGTTATTAACATTTTAAAGGAATTATTATCTAGGATGTTATATTTGGTAGGTATAAATGATCACCTGAAGATCAGCCTCCAGATAATTTCACCTGTAGATTGAATACCTGGGTGTTAGTTTAGTTTAGCTTAGTTTAGTATTAGGGAGGTTTAGGTTAGGTTAGGTTAGGTTAGGTTAGGTTGCTTAATCTTAAGATGAAGTAAATTAAACGACAGTTGATTCTTAGAAAATGTTCGTGTCAGTGTCATTAAGTTCATACAGAAATAAAACAAATATAGATTTTGCGACAAGTTCAAATCGAGTACTTTTCCAGGTAGTGACAGTAACATAGAGAGTTCATTAACCTGGTTATGTAGAGAAATGCCACCAGACACTAGTTAACATAGACATACACAGGTGGTAATGGAGTCAGCGTGAGTCATGACCACCTTCAAGTGACAGTGAAGTGACAACAACAGCAACACACAGTATACATGTAGTTCTGAGACCCATTACAACAACACAATACAACTCACGTCATTGCCTTAAAGCTTCTATAACACGATGAATGAAATATAAGAACAGTGTGTTTTGTTTTCGTGTTCTGTGTTACGAGAGATTAATTCCATTTTCAGATAAGCTTAAAGAAAACAAAATTATCCAAGGACATCAAAACAGACCTCACACTTATTGCCGAGTGTCTCAACAACGTCCAACTTAATACGTGTGAAGGGAACAAACGAGCTTCATTTCACAAAGATAATTTACCACTACCACTCTCTTCGTTTATATTAATTGGTTCATTTTTCTCTGTTGTCAATTGAAGGAAAAAATTTACTCCGGTACTGATGATGATTTTAACCTGTATGGCTGTATATTCCCTGACCCTAGTGACGGTCGGCGCTGGTGAGGTCCCGAGTCTTAAGCTTAGTGGTCTTTATCCATCAACTATATCATATAACTCAATACACCTGTGGGTTAATCTGTACCTAATATGTTCGCAGGTAAAGCCATCGGTCATACTATCCAATATACATCGATATAACCAACGTTACCACACCAGAAGCTGACAAGACGGAGGTGAATATATTGTTTTGGACGCTACTGATTAAACAAATATCTATAAGTTACCAAGTGACAGGACGGTAGCAGCAGAGGTTTAAGTAATTCATAGCGACCTTCCCTCCCGTGGCTCCATAAACTCTAAAGAGATATTTCATGAGAATCTTTGAGTAAGAATTCGTCCATTAAAACCCGACATTGCATTATGATTCTGACGCTGAAATAAATTATCATGTTCTCTGCCTTCAACTTATGGTGTAGCCAACGTTAGATTTTTTTGAAACTATTATAACTAAAAATAACTCTTGTAAAGCAGTGTTTTTGGCCTCCATCTGTCTCAACACCCACCACTGACAACCTATGAATAGTGTGAGTGTGTGTGTGTGTGTGTGTGTGTGTGTGTCCAGAGTAACCTCATCTAATAGCTCCCACAGTGTTTACTTTCCTTCAGCCAACCACAAGACGTCGCCCAATTACTGTCAGCCTCGTCTTTTTCTTCCTCCTTATATACTCTCCACTCTTTCGTCTCAGCCTTTTCTCTTATTCTCATTTTATTTATGTCTTTCTCTTCCCTTGTTTATGTCGTATGCTCCAGGACACAACACACACCCTTAACACAACACATTCCCTTACAATAAAATACATATTCCCTCACAACACAACACTGACTCCCTCACAACACAACACTGACTCCCTCACAACACACATTCCTCGCAACACTAACTCCCTCACAACACTTATTCCTTCACAACACGAACTCCTTCATAACACAACACACTTACAGCACAACACACACTTCACAACACACACTTCACAACACACTTACAACACCATAATAAACGATAGCTTCACGTGAGTCAGCCGACGGAATGACATGGACTAATAACAATGCACTCTGGTTCACTGCTCTTTTTCGATTGGTTCATTTTTCATGGGGTGGCGGGGCTCGACACGGACGGGTGTGGCCCCAGGTGGCAGAGGTCGGCTACCTAACATGACCAGCTACAAGTGTCCTTATTTTTAGTCTACTCAGATTGATGCTTCTTTTCCCAGCCAGACTTTTGTTGTGTTCTGATACAAGATAACTTTGTTTGGGTGTAGGATGTGAGTCTTGTGTTTTGTGTGGTGTGGTGTGAAAATGTTGTTTTCTGTGTAAAAATGTTGCGTTGTGTTGTGTTGTGAGTCTTGTGTACTGTTTTGTGTTGCGTGCGAAAGTTGTGTTGCGTTGCGAGGGACTGTGTTGCGTAGTGAGGGACTATGTTGCGTTGTGAGTAAATGTGTTATGCTGGGTGTAAATGTGTTGTGTTGTGTGACAGTCTTGAGTTGTGTGTAACAGGGTTACGTTGTCTGTGTTGTATTGTGCATATCAATAATGCGTTGTGTGTATTGAGTTGTGTGTGACACTAATGTGTTGCTTTTAACTCATTTATGTTCCATGTACGTATTTAACTGCTCGTCTTGTGGCATTTTATTTTTGAGTGTGTGTGTGTGTGTGTGTGTAAGAATTGACCTCCTACACGTGCACATATTCTAAGACAGCATTACACCTGCAGGAGAAACATCCATCACACAACAGAGTCCTGGTTCCATTATCAATATTATCTGGATCACGCAAAGACTCGTCCCCAGCTTATTTCACTGTAAGAATAATCACCCCAACGCTAACCTAATCTATACTGACCTAATTTAACCTAATTTAACATAACATAACATAACCTAACCTAACGTATTCTAAGCTGACCTAATTAAACCTAACACTAAACTAACCTAACGCTAACTTAACATAACCCAATTTAATCTAACCAAACATAAGGTCACACCAGCAGTCAAGGTCACACTAACAGTCAAGGTCACATCAACAGTCAAGGTCAAACCAACAGTCAAGGTCACATCAACAGCCAAGGTCACATCAACAGTCAAGGTCACATCAACAGTCAAGGAAAAACCAAGTCAACGTCACGTCAATAGTCAAGGTCACATCAACAGCCAAGGTCACGTCAACAGTCAAGGTCACACCAACAGTCAAGGTCACGTCAACAATCAAGGTCACATCCAACAGCCAAGGTCACATTAACAGCCAAGGTCACACCAACAGTCAAGGTCACACCAACAGTCAAGGTCAAGGTCACCAACAGTCAAGGTCAAACCAACAGTCAAGGTCAAACCAACAGTCAAGGTCAAACCACCAGTCAAGGTCAAACCAACAGTCAAGGTCAAACCAACAGTCAAGGTCAAACCACCAGTCAAGGTCAAACCAACAGTCAAGGTCACACCAACAGTCAAGGTCACACCAACAGTCAAGGTCACACCAACAGCCAAGGTCACACCAACAGTCAAGGTCACACCAACAGTCAAGGTCACGTCAACAGTCAAGGTCACGTCAACAGTCAAGGAGTTGGTGTTGGCAGCTGGTATGTTTTGTCTCATTGTATTGTAAACCTCGGCTAGTTTACTGTGCACCTCATACTCAATCCAGTGAGCGGTAAGGCAAAAGGTGTTTGTCAGGCTCCAGTGAGAAGGTTGTTGTGGTATTAAATATGATTGAGTATTTTTAGCTAATTATCTGGCAAGATCTTTACATGGAGGTTCATTTATCTCGTAGGTGCAAAATGTAGATACCATCCTCAATAACATGCTGGTGGTCCTTTGTACTCCGGGTATGTTTGGACCCGTCCCTAAAAGAGGTGTGGGTTTTTTTTTCGTTATAGAGGACGTAGTGTTCGTAAGTGTGTCCCTATATGTCTGGCTACACATTCTACACTCTGCATCATTCACATCCTCATGAGGGTCAGACTGATACACTTACAGTACTAATATCTTAACCTTAGTCTAACAGTTATAAGGTATTTGTTCCTTATACAGTACGTGTTTTATTTGATACACCTCATTATGGTGGACAACTGATCAACTAGTGTCTGTTTGCACTCATCTGCTTGCTTTAAATTCATCACTAAGTTCTATTCTTATTATAATTATTAGGGTTCTGCTTCAGTCCTGGATTATATTACACGAGTTTAGCTGGGGACATCAACTCTTGCCATGTTGAGGAGGGTGGTGGTGGTGATAGTGGTTAATGTTGCACTCTCACCACCACCACATTCCCTCCGACACAACATTCTCCCTCGGCCACCCTCGTGAATTCCTGTCGGGGTATTCATTATTCCATGGCGGCTCATAAGGTGAAACAATGGCCGCCACATTGATTTACGATGTTTTCAGCTGCCAGCAGTAGCCCCACCTTCCATACCTTACTGGCTTACACACTTACTGAAGAAGCAATTTAATAACTGTCTTATGATGGGTGACTAAGGGTAATGACACCCTGACGAAGTGTTGAGAAAGGACAGGAAATAATACACAACCATTACCGACGTAGGTTGCCCGCACATTCCTACCAAATTTCAACTCTTTACAAAACTTTGGAAATGCATAAGGAACATTCAGACAGACAGACAGACAGACACACGGACAGACAGGCAGACACGCACAAACAGACAGATACACAGGTAGACAGACACACGGACGGACAGACAGACAGACACACGGGCAGACAGACACACGGACAGACAGACAGACAGACACACGGGCAGACAGACACACGGACGGACAGACAGAGACAGAATGTATTGTATGTAACAGAAGAGACACCGTGGCGCAGTGTTGTAATGGGCTGGCTCCAGCTTGTGTGTTTGATAATATTTTGTGGGACTTTTTTCCGAGATAATTAATTTCTTTGTTAGCTTTCGTTTTCAATTTTACTCTTTTTTTATAATTACAAATGAAAACTCCATGAAACTTGATATGTCTGGTTGTCTGGTTATGCCAAGTGTAAAGCGTTGGCATAACCACACACACACACACACACACACACACACACACACACACACACACACACACACTCGTTCGCGTGCAGTTATAAAAAGTGACATAGACATATATACACAGACGCACAATCACATATACCTAAACACACATACCTCATCACAAACACACACAAACCTCATCAAACACACACACACACCTCATTACAAACACACAAAACTTATCACAAACACACACACACACACACACACACACACACACACGCACACACCTCATCACCAACACACATTAATGAAACGGTAAAAAGAATATTACATTTTTGGAGCTTCTTCCCTTGTACATAATTCACTCCCAGCCTCACACCACCACCACCAACCTCCCCCCTCCTCGGTCGCGGTTGTCGCCAGGTGAGACAGAGAACTCCAGGTAGCCAAAGATCAAAACTTTGTGTAACATAAATACCATAATCGGGCAACGTGCAACAAGCGTCTACACCGGAAGCATCTGTCGCTGTGAATTTCTTATGATTCACACACACACACAGCGGCTGGATCTGTCGCTACCTGAGCTAAAGTAAGACAAGATCGGTTTTTACGAGTGTTTGTGTGAAGTGACTGACTGGAAAATAGGTAAAATAAGTCGAGTTTTGATTTTGATAAACTCGATTCGGAAGGACGAGGACCCCCCATCTTTGTATAATCAAATGCAGAACGAAGTTAGAAAAAAAAATTTACAATGAGGTAAAAATCCTAAAAATCCTACAACTAAACAGCTAAATACGATACGATTCACCAACATCAAGACTTAATTAGGTTTGAGTTACACAGTCAGTACGATAACACACAAGCCTGGATTTTATTTTTATTATAGTGAAAGTGTGTGTGTGTGTGTGTTCTTGTGTCAGTAGTTAGGAGAAACATATGACAGTATGACTCTCTGTGGACCCCTGGGGGCTTCACTTGTTGATTGAGGGTCTGTTTCTCTGCATGAGTCCACACCGTCACAGTGAGTCGATAATATTAATTCAGACGGCCCCGTACAGACGTATGCAAATGTGGGAGAGCAATATCGGCACATGGGAATATTGATGAGCGCTTCTGTCTCCGTCTGTCTATTTATCTCTCTGTCAATCTATCTTCTCCTATCTCTCTCTTTCTCTCTAATATAGAAAACTAGTCACGGTATGCTTCAAAGAATGATTGTATTTAGAGTGTGTGTGTGTGTGTGTGTGTGTGTGTGTGTGTGTGGGGGGGGGGAGTCTGTGTGTGTGTGTGTGTGTGTCAGTATTATTGATGATGATGTGTGTGTGTGTGTGTGTGTGTGTGTGTGTGTGTGTGTGTGTGTGTTTGAGAACTCCGTGCCCTGAGCTTTTGACTGTACTTCATGTTACCTTCAAGGATACATACACATCTCTGTGACCACAACATTACTTAACCTCTCTCGTTGGACTCAAGGTAGAAATTTATCAAAAGGTAACACAAGTCGACCTGACCTCACCTATTTACAGCAGTACTATCAATGTATCATTACAATCTACAAGGGTAAGTTTCCTAAAGTCTAAACTCTTAAACAGTTTCCAGACTAATAACAGCGTCTATAAAATGCTCGAAGTTGATTTCATGTCTTATTTTATATGTAACAGAGGAAGCTAAGTTAGACTGGGAACACAACACACCCTCGACAGTAATCGATCTTTGCTGATAACTGACGCCAGGTAGTGATAAGTCGGAAACACAAGGACTTGATATAACACATTAATTGAACACATTATTTTACCGTAATTTTCACACACACACACACACACACACACACACACACACACACATGGACGTTATTTTTTTGTCCACTCTTATTGCTGTTACGTTACTCCTTTCCACAATAAGAACACAAATATATATCAAATTTACCCTGTCGCTTTACACGAAGCAGTATCAACCATCGTCACAACGTCCCTCAACACGGATCCGACGCAGAGTTCTCCACTCATTCACGTTCATCGGTTGCAGTATGTTCATCCCCCTCACTTCCAGAGAGTCCTTCCTCAGTTACCGACGCCAGACACTAGGATGGGACCGCTCTGCTTCCTCATCCTCATCAACGATAGCCTGAAAGAGTCTCCCACTAGCTGATAATAAGTCGACGACTCCACCTTTAGCATTAGTATATGAGAACATAAGAATGGATGAAACTACAGCCCCGTTAACACCCAACCCCTATCGCTCCTTTATCCGTCCAACCTACATTTGAAGCTTCCCAGAGTACGCGAGTTACTGATGATGTTTCGTAATTTGTTCCACTCTTCCGCTACTGTATCCACAAACCATCGTTTACCTTTCTCGCGGCTAAATCTAAATTGCCTAATTTAAAAACATTGCTACGAGTTCGCTGCTGGATGGATAAAGCTTTCCCATGCCGGGAATCGAACCCGGGCCTCCTGGGTGAAAGCCAGGTATCCTAGCCACTAGACCACATGGGACATGAGTACACAGCTCGGCTCCCGACTACAGCATCCTACAGAATACAATAAACTTTCTTCAATATTGGTCAACCACCAACTATGTCACCCTATATATGCGCATAAACCTCTCCTTCGACCATGCCCCACCTCCCTCCATCTCATTGCCCCCCCCCCCAACCAACACATGTCTTAAGTCCGTCGGAGCTCCCACGTCTGAGCTCATGAATGTACACAACATTCATACTGCCTAAACTCACCTATACTTCCTTCCTTTGCGTGGTTCTTCCTTAACTGTGCACAACGAGGACCCCCAGAGAAAATGCAGAAGGCGTGCAAAACAATTATCTTCCTCTCGTACACCACATATCAAGAGGCGCTCAGTGTACAAACCCTCTCAACTCTCTCTGATCATCACCATAACTTCATTTGTCAGTTTTAGACGAAACTACTACACTATCCACGCCACCGTCACCTGCGATGTCGAATTGCTGTTCGATACCATAACCGCATCCAGCCCATACGACCCGCTTGGACGACAGTAGACTGCCAAAGCAGCTACTTTACAGTCACCTAACGAAGAATAATCGTAACGCTGACGGGCAACTGAAAAGGGATAAAGATATTCTTAAGACAACCCTAAAAAAGTGCCAAATTGACTCCCTCGTCTGGAAAACGATTACTCCACACCGTAACGCTTGGAGGAGCACCACACGAGAAGGTGTCAGTACTTTCCAGTTAGCCCAACTGCATAACGAGGCAGACAAGAGCCAACGCCGGAAAGAAGCTGCCGCCGCTCCTCCCGCACTAGATGTACTGTAGCCCTTCATATGTGCAGCATCTGTGAACGACTCTGCCGGTCCTGTATCGGCCTCTTTAGTCACCTAAGAACTCTCCAACGTAGGTGACATCCTTAATAACTCATATCATTGTCTTATAGCTGGATGATCATCATACTCGATTCCGAGTGACACCAAAGTAGTAGTAGTAGTAGTCCTTCTTTACTTAGGTCTGCATTGCTCTACCTCAGGGGAACGAGAGCATCGGCCCCAAAGCCGACAACAGCCTCAGATATTGACTATATGCAACATTCACACAATGCCGCATAGATCTGCGGCTCAACTAACTCAACACAGTTAGGGTAGTTACTTTTGTAATAGAATTTTCAATTTAAAGGTAATAATATGGCGGCGAAGGTGTGGTTATTGGGGTAGGCTGGAGGCCACGTAGTAGTAGTAGTAGTAGTAGTAGTAGTAGTAGTAGTAGTAGTAGTAGTAGCAGTAGTGTGTGTGTGTGTGTGTGTGTGTGTGTGTGTGTGTGTTAGAAAAATTCACAATACACTGACTTATAACGTGCCTCTGCGACCACAACATACTTAACCTCTCTCGCTGGACTCAAGGTAGAAATTTATCAAAAAGTAACCCAAGTCGACCTGACCTGAACTGACGTGACCTGCAGGGACTGATGTTGCCAATTTGCACAATGAGTTAAGACCTTTTTTTTTTTACTTGATCACTTCCAAACAACGATTTCATTACCATATCAATAGTCTTCCACAAACTCACTGAGAAGGTAACCATTCTGAGAAAAGCCCCACTTATCAGCCTCTCTGTGTTAAGGAAGAGACAGAATAAAGGAGCTTAAAATCATCTCATCTTACGTGGTTATAATCTTATACTTTACTAATGCTATTTGGTTAACCAGCTTGACTTACATATTTGATCACTGCTTTTATTATTATGGGCTGGATAACACGCTACTACCTTCCTCACTATTGAAGGGGAATTTATCATTGTAGTGACTTTTCGAAATATTATAATTGATAATAAAAAGCTTCAGAATACTTGTAAGAGGAGTTATTTCCTTATAAAAAAGTATAACTGAGGTGCTTTTATTGCTAAACTGTTTTATATATGTTATTCATTTAATAGGTTTGTTTGTGTGATGACTCATATTTATCTCTAAAAAGAAATCAGAAGAAAAGATTCCCTAGAATAAATTAATACATAGCTCAACTCTTCATCTAAATAGTCAGTATAACAAATATCTAAGGAAACCTGCCAGAGAAAGTACACATATTTACATCAGTACTATCAATGTATCATTACAATCTACAAGGGTAAGTTTCCTAAAGTCTAAACTCTTAAACAGTTTCCAGACTAATAACAGCGTCTATAAAATGCTCGAAGTTGATTTCTTGTCTTATTTTATATGTAACAGAGGAAGCTAAGTTAGACTGGGAACACAACACACCCTCGACAGTAATCGATCTTTGCTGATAACTGACGCCAGGTAGTGATAAGTCGGAAACACAAGGACTTGATATAACACATTAATTGAACACATTATTTTACCGTATTTTTTCAAACACACACACACATACACACACACACACACACACACACACACCATTGGGATCAGCGTCAGCAATTCTGCTCCAGACTATACTGCCCTTCAGGATTAATTGAACAGCCTCCAAAACTGGGCCACCAACAACCACGTCACCATCAACCATACCAAGACCATGGTTATGCACATCAACCTCTCCTCCGACGTTGTCCCAATCCCTCCCATTACTTTAGGTCCCAACACACTCCAGGTTGAAGATTCCACTAAGCTCCTCGGCGTCACCATAGACAACAAACTAAATTGGACACCACACGTCAGTGAAGTTGTCAAATCCTCCAGTTTCCGTCTCCGCCTCCTCCGCCGACTCAAGTCCTTGGGAGTTCCTGCCCCCGAGCTCTTCAGTGATTACTCAACATTCCTACTTCCCCTACCTGGTCTTCCTCCCTAAATGCCACACAACGTAAACACCTAGAAAAAGTGCAAAAGAGGGCATGCAAGATTATTCTCTCCCTTCCTACTCCACATATCAAGAAGCGCTCAACACACTGACCCTCTCGGATCTCACTCACCATCACCACGACCTCATCTGCCAATTTGGTGAGAAGCTTCTGCACTATGCTCGACACCGGTTCCTACTACCACCCGAGAATTGCTCTTCGACACCACAACTGCATCCAGCCCATACGAGCACGAACTGATCGCTATGAGAACAGCCCAGTCCCAACCATTGTGAAAATATCAATAACTTGTAATCAAACAGTGAGTGATTATATATCATATTTGTATCACTTATGTTTCTTGCATATTATTTGTAAATCAAGAGACCCATTCCCCAATTATGTAACTGTATATTTTCAGCCTTCCGGCTGCCATGCTCTTTCAATAAACCGTTAATTATTATTATTATTATTATTATTATTATTATTATTATTATTTTACACACACACGCGCGCGCGGACGTTAATTGTTCTCGTTTTTCACCTTTATTGCGGTTACGGTGCTCCCTTCCACAATAAGAACACAAATAACATACAGTAAGAACATAAGAATGGAGAAAACTGCAGCGGGCCTATTGGCCCATACTGATCAGCCCCGTTTCCACCCAACCCCTATTGCTTATATATCCGTCCAACCTATATTTGAAGCTTCCCAGCGTGTTCGAGTTAATGATGATGTTCGGTAACTTGTTCCACTCATCCACTACTCTATTTCTAAAACAGTGTTTACCTATCTCGCGCCTAAATCTAAACTTGTCTCAATTAAAAAAATAAATAAAAAATTGCTACGATTAAGTGTTTGGATGAAGCTTTCCCATGCCGGGAATCGAACCCGGGCCTCCTGGGTGAAAGCCAGGTATCCTAGCCACTAGACCACATGGGATATGAATAATAAACTCGGCTCCCGACTACAGCATCCTCCAGAATACAATGAACTTTCTTCATGATTGGTCAACCACCAACCATGTTACCCTATATATGCACATAAACCTCTCCTTCATCATGCCCCGCATTGCCCCCCCCACACACACACCAGGATGTGGATTCCACCAAGCACCTCGGCGGAACTGGAGATAACAAATTGACCTGGAAAGTACACATCAGTAAAACCGTCTTATCTTCCACATATC
This sequence comes from Homarus americanus, assembly GCF_018991925.1. NCBI lineage: Eukaryota > Metazoa > Arthropoda > Malacostraca > Decapoda > Nephropidae > Homarus > Homarus americanus. The sequence continues at coordinate 16,571,739 of NW_024713129.1, forward strand.
GTCTGCAATCCTACGTCGTCTTAAGTCCCTCGGAGCTCCCACGTCTGAGCTCATGAATGTACACAACATTCATACTGCCTAAACTCACCTATACTTCCTTCCCCTGCGTGGCTCTTCCTTAACTGTGCACAACGAGGACCCCCAGAGAAAATGCAGAAGGCGTGCAAGACAATTATCTTCCTCTCGTACACCACATATCAAGAGGCGCTCAGTACACAACCCTCTCAACTCTCTCTAATCGTTACCATAACTTAATTTGTCAGTTTTAGACGAAGCTTCTACACCATCCCCGCCACCGTCAATTGTGGTGCTCAATTGCTGCTCGATACCACATCCCCATCCAGCCCATACGACCACGTACTGGTTGCTATAACACCGACCCCATTACAACCATTGTACAGATCATCAACAACTCGTAGATAAATTGTGTGTTCACTCTTGCCAATCTCACTTTTGTACTGTAACTGCGCTGAAATCCCATGTTAAAAGACCCTCCCACCCATGACATCAAATATGATTATATGTACCACTTATGACATTTATATATTTTCAGCTTATGGCTGCTGTATTTGTCTGTAAGTCATTAATTTATATAATTATTACATTATATACATACTGTATATATAAAAAAATTATCATTTAATGTATGCAGACTGGACACTCTCATTACGGGATCCAGACTGATCATGTTCACATACATAAATATACGACTACAACAGTATCGCTAACTATGTAATACACTACCGCGGACACCCTTAAATTCTCCATTAAAATAACATATTAACTCGGTGATTCACCACCATCTACTGTGTCTCGTGTCTACACTACACACCTCACATTACTCACTCCACTCACTAATATAAAACACCAACACACTTTATCAGTTACTGACTACATTAATAATTTTTCACAAAATGTAATCAGAATGACATGTTGAATTTCTTTTTTCTAAGTCAGGAGTTGATTTTTTGTTGGACATCTTTTGATAAAGCAAATGAACAAACAGTTGATTTTTACATAAAACATCATTTACTCGATAAATATATATTACACTTTTTGGCAGTATTTGTGTATGTGTCTAGACGAAACAAATTTCACTTTATATATATATATATATATATATATATATATATATATATATATTATTTGAAGTTAAACAAACAAACAAACATGGCGACTCTGACCACTAAAAGCCGTAAATTCTGTCAAGTAACGGAAGCTGAGCATCTGCACATCTATGCCTAATAAGGTCATGGACTCACACTCTCTGGGGCATTAAAAGAGAAATCTTGAATGAACTGGGCTCCAGTCTCACTCAAACAACTGCCTGTTTGTACTAAAAAAATTAAATTATGAATGAGTTTTATTCCAACCTGAATGCATGTTTACGGAGATTCAACCGCGCAAGGCACCAACTCGTAGCGAAACAGAGGTTACTGTAATATCATGTGGTTTATGCTTCATCCTTGCTCATACTTAACACATCCTAGCGACAAGAGGATAAATGTCTAAACCATACGAGTATTAGAATTACTAGCTTCGCTAACTCCTAATGAAAAGCTGTTTTGGGTAACCATTTGCAAGACACAAAACTTATTCTAAAACTTCCCATTAGGAACTCCTGCTTTTCAGCGTTCCAACTCACAAGGAAATATTTGAAAATATACTGGAACTTTAAGTATATATATATTATACTTACTTTTGACATGATGAATCAGGATTGTGAGTCTTCCCTTGACACTTGGTAAACGGCCAGTCATGTCTACGGAACCCACTTTCACCCGAATTTCCTCCTTCTGAAAAAATTAAAATGTCTTAATAATGTTTGGACAAGAGAATATATTCTCTTCACCAGCCACCTCCCTGTGTGCCGAGACACTGCAGGTAAACAACAATGGTTTACAGGAAAGCAACTTGACCAATGATAGCCGACAAAGCTGTCAGGTGCTTATTTCCAGGAGGGTCCTTTGTTTAGGTTTACACTTGGTCTCTAATCAGTATTAGTAAGTTTACAGGAGTATTAGTAAGCGTTTATTTGATAGAACTCAACAAGCATTACATTGCTCTTGGACTATCCGAGGCTGGCGGATCACTACCACAGTACTGCACAACATCTGTGGTTTAATAATACAGAAATTCACTCTCTTCTCTTGCTGTGGCTTCATCTGTTATGCATTTCTTTGTTTTAGTTTTGAATTGTTTAATACCGCAACTGGTATCGATGTGGTCTGGTAACTTGCTCCAGTCTGTTATAGCAGTAAAGAAGAAGGGGTTTTTCTCTTGACCGCGGACACCAGGTAGTACTTGCTAAGGTACTGAATTCAGTGGGACGTACCGGTATGGATTGGACACTATCTTCATGACCGCAAGCAGTATATGGCGATTAATGGCGCGAAACTATCATGTACAACCGTGACAAGTGGGGTGCCACAGGACAGTGACTTGGGCCCGTTGTTGTTTGTTTGTTTCATAAATTATGTGCCAGATGCTATTCATTGCGCCATACAAATGCTTGTGGACGCTAAGTTATTTTAAGGAAATTAAGAACCAAACGGACTGCAAAGTGTTACAGGAAGATCTCTATCGGCTTCAGGAGTTGGTCAAAGGATTGGCTGTTAAGATTCAGTCATGAAAAGCAAGAGGACGCACCTGGGTCGTATACCAATAGTTAGGAGGCGTATCACATCCCAAAGAGACGAAGAAACATCGTTAACTGAGACCTAATGTGAAAAGGATCTTGGTGTGTATGTTGAGAATAAACTGGTGTTCTCAGATCATTGTTAGAAGGTAAATCAAGCAAATAAACTACTAGGACTCATACGAAGATATTTCACATATCCAGTACGACCGTCCATCATAACGTTCTTCTAAAGTGAAGCGCTTCCCCCCCCTCTTGTAGTACTGCTATTCCGTCTAGTCCCTGAAATGTGGTAGACTCAATTAACTGAAAACGTCCAAAAGCGTTAATTTTTTTATGTAGTTCGGTAGCCAATGTTTCTTTTCCGTGATGTTCGGTGTTTAGAATTTAACTGTTATCACTGAACTTCAACAGCGTGGGTCTTTATAAGCACATAACGTGGTTTTCTAATACACTGGTCCAACAACGTTTATAAAACTGTTGGTTTATATAGTCAAGTTGTTCAGTGTTCATATTTCTAATTTTCTAGAATTTGTATGTTGTTTGATGTTCAAGTTATTGATTTCTTAACTTATGTACAAAATTAATTCCATGGTGCATTCTCTTATGCTCGGTGTTCATATTACGACTTATCCATCATTCAAAGTTCAAGTTTAAAGTTTGTCTTCTCCGTTGTTCAAAGCACGAATTTTTTTCTCTATTGGACGGTGATAGAAGCTGATTTTTTTTTCGGTGTTCAGAGAATTGTTGTATGGTTCGATATTCGAAAACACGGTTTATATTTTTTTTTCTGAGCTCAAAATTAAACTTCGTTGTTGTTCGATATTCCAAGTAAATACTTTTATTTTGGTCAATATTCAAATTATTATTATTGTTGTTTTTTTATCTTGTTCAGTGTTCAGCGTTATATATACACACACGCGCGCATTGTTTGTCCCTCCCTGTTGGCCATCGATCACAAATCTACCGCCATAACAGCCCCACCAATCACGGCCATCATAGAAAACCATCACAGAGACTGAGCGGGGAGGGGGAACTCTACAATTTAGGAGGGGTCGTAAAATTGAGGTCATTTCGGTTCTCAAATTGTTATTTTGAGGGTGGTGATTTAAAAGTTACGTTGGTCCAGGAAGAAACAGTCAATAAATATAAATCCAATGATAAATTTATGCCAGAAACAGATATTTAATCAATATTACTAGTTATAAAAGAAATATCAAATATAATCACTGACTTCAATATACAAAAACTGGTGTTTAAAATTCAGAAATAGCGTTTTGAAGAAATTAAGCAACTTCAATCTCGCTATATAGTAAGTATCTGTAAAATCAACTTTCGGTTATCTGGAACCAGTTATCCGGACACACCATTATCCTGTCTTTCTCCCGTCAGTTCAATTCTCATACTCTCATAGCTTAAACATTTCCCAGAACAAAAATGTATAATAGATGTAGGCCGTGAACGACCCTGGGAAATAAATCTAAAATATTAATTATATTTATTTGGAATTTAATTAAGAATAAATGAATATATATACAGTATATATATATAAATTCATGTTTGATGCACCAGAGTAAACATCAAAGCTTCAGCAGCACTTGAATACTTTATAACTTGTCATTTTAATTAATAAATGAATGGTAAGTAAAAGATGTTTCCCTTCGCTCTGTCATTCATGCATAAATCTCTTGTGTGTGTGCTGACCCCCTCACTCCTCTGACGTACCCCGGCTTCCTCTTGCACTTTAAAAAAACTCACTTACTTGCTCAATCCATCTCGCATCCTCACCCCCTCCTACTCTGAACAGCTCATCATAAATCTTCTTCACCCAGCGTCTCTCATCACACTCACCGCCTCGTGTCCGACCATCCTGAAACATTCTCGTCCAAACGTCATTGTGAACACTTCGTCATCCCGCACTTCATCACGTCTTCCCATCTCACCATGGTAAGTCTCGTAAAAATCCATAATATTATTGAAGCTGCTCTTCATTTTTACTGTTTCCATTCATGAATTTTATGTATTATAGTCGACAAAAAGTAATGTAATATCGTAAGACTGAAATATAAGGAAATGACATAAGAACTACTTTACAACCCCAAGTTTGTTTTTCTATCGTTGTTTCTTTATTTAAATAATAAAATACCGCCTTTAGAGAGTCCCGAGCTCATGTAATAGTATTCTAGAATTCCTAAATAAAACCTCTGATGGTGGTAATGATTCATTGAGGTCTGTAGTACTTGTCACTATATTACTATACCAAATAAAATAGATTTAACGCCAACTTTATGATGCTGCCAACAACAACTGAATTAGGCTCGAGGTGAAATGACGAAGTAAAACGACCACAACATAATCACTCCCGCTGAGACACATATATTAATTTTGTAGTGTTTCTTCTTTTAATCCAACGAAATGTAACTGACTGTCATTCACCACTAAGTTAATCATACTGCAAGGTGAACTAACATAACTTAAGAAAGAATATCATTCATAAATACCTTGAGAAATTGTCTTTGTCTCAATATGTAAATAAACTAAAATATCGCATTAAATTCTTTTTCTTATTTGCTTTTTGCACACACACACACACACACACACACACACACACACACACACACACACACACACACACACCAAAGAAAGGTCTATGTCAGTGAAACAAGTAACAGTTTCTTCATCTTCTTGCCCCACCCCAGGATGGATGCAGGTCTCCGCCACACACTACCCTCTACACACCCCCATAATCTGCCATCCATCCTCCACTATCTTCATCCACTCCGCTATACCTCGTTTCGTTCCTGATCTCCTCCGTCTTCCACTCTCTCCTTACAAGTCGTAAAACACCTCCTCCATAACCAACCACAACCAACACTACCATCACAACCAACACTACCATCACAACCAACACTACCATCACAACCAACACTACCATCACAACCAACACTACACCAACCAACAACCACAAACACCAATACACCACCACCAAAATCACAACTACCACAACCATAACAACCTACACCACCACAGTCGTCATCTCAGCTACAAGGAAATATTTTCGTTATCTCTGCTAGTGCTGGCTGACGCTGCTCTCGTATGAAACATGTACACCACACACACACCCTCTCCCTGCCCCCCCCTCCCCCCCCCCCCACGGAAAAAAAATCTTATTCTTTTTTGTTTTTCTTGTTCCTCTTCCTGTTGTTCATGTGTTTTTTTCCTCCTGTTTTTATGGTTGTTTTTGTTGTTGTTTTTTATCCTTGTTCATGTTCTTGTTTTTATCTTGTTTTTTGTTGTTTTTTGTTGTTGTTCTTGGTGCACTTGTTGTTGTTTTTATTTATTTGTATTAGTGTGGTTGTTGACCTTGTTTTTCTTCTTGTTCATGATAGGTTTTTGCTATTGTTCTTGATCGCGTTCTTGTTTTGTTCATGTTGTGTTATTGTTGTTGTTGTACTTTTTGTTTTTCTTCAAGTAGTTATTATTATTGTTGTTGTTGTGAAAGCTTTCAAGCCCTATACTTTACACGATGCTGAACTTCGGATACCGGGCCGAATTAGAATATCGTGCCGAACTTAGGACTCGAGATCAACTTTAGAATACAGTACCTAACATACAGTACAACACTGGGCCAAACGTACACAATCTGGGAACCTTCCGTGGCAATGTTGTCAATCGAGTAATATTGCCAAAAAGTCCTCATTCACTCCTTTTAGATTTGATAAAGGTTTAACCCATATACTGTATAGTTATTCTTAAGGTTTAACCCATATACTGTATAGTTATTCTTAAGGTTTAACCCATATACTGTATAGTTATTCTTAAGGTTTAACCCATATATAGTTATTCTTAAGGTTTAACCCATATACAGTTATTCTTAAGCTTAACTATATTTATTCTTTTTTGTTGTTTTAATTATCTGATATCGTTATTTTCAGCATCGCGGAGGCCCTGGGTAGTTACACTGTTTATTCTGCTTTCAATTCAACCTTAACTCTGCTGTACATCACGTCATGAGTGGCCGAAGACAAGCGTCTGGCCAATAACCACAGATTACGCCTGGTACCTGATATATTGCCCTCGAGTGGGGATCCGAACTCGGGACCTCAAGTTACAGAAATCCAATATGGGAGAAACACGGCCATGGAAGCCACTATAAGCTCCCAGACTACGTATTTCACAGTTAATAACAGGGAGTATAGCCAGTGGTGACAAGAAGGGCCTTAAAGCTGCGCCAGTCAAACAGTCAGAAGAATATAGCTAACTGTTCTATGTCTTTATCTAATTATAACATTAAATTATAACTAAAATATAATGACCAGTGTAAATATAGCATTATCTCAAAAGTTCACTATAAAATGCCTGATCATATACATCATAAGAGGAACGATCTGCCTTACTGATACCTCGCCAAAATCCAGTGACACAAACATTATATCATAGGAGTGTGTTGGCCAAGTCATACAAAGATCACACAAAGGTCACACAGAGGTCACACAAAGGTCACACAGAGGTCACACAAAGGTCACACAGAGGTCACACAATGCCAGTGATCTATCAGTTGCAGTTTTTTTTCTCGGCTGGAAATTCTTATTAAGTTTTATGAAAATTGTATTCAGCATAGATATGTCGTGTTTACATGGTTAATGGCTCTACACACACACACATACACACACGTCTTGACCACTAAGGGGTGAAGGTGTGTGCTGTCAGTGCTCTCGCAGCTGCCAGGGTCTTCAAGTTAACTCTTTCCAACCTCCCTCCCCTCAACTCCACTCCACCGGGGTATACCAGGAGACTGAGAACTCCCACCAACATCACGTGAGACTGAGAACTCCCACCAACATCACGTGAGACTGAGAACTCCCTCAACACCACGTGAGACTGAGAACTCCCTCAACACCACGTGAGACTGAGAACTCCTACCAACGCCACGTGAGACTGAGAACTCCCACCATTACCACGTGAGACTGAGAACTCCTACCAACACCACGTGAGACTGAGAACTCCCACCATTACCACGTGAGACTGAGAACTCCCACCATTACCACGTGAGACTGAGAACTCCCACCATTACCACGTGAGACTGAGAACTCCCTCAACACCACGTGAAACTGAGAACTCCCTCAACACCACGTGAAACTGAGAACTCCCACCAACACCACGTGAGACTGAGAACTCCCTCAACACCACGTGAGACTGAGAACTCCCTCAACACCACGTGAGACTGAAAACTCCCACCAACACCACGTGAGACTGAAAACTCCCACCAACACCACGTGAAACTGAAAACTCCCACCAACACCACGTGAGACTGAGAACTCCCACCATTACCACGTGAGACTGAAAACTCCCACCAACACCACGTGACAGAAGAGTTAGGTTAGGTCAGGTTAAAGGTCACGTTAGTCATAGATTAAGATAAGTTAGGTTAGGTTAGCGTTAGGATGATTACTCTTCAGATGAAATAAATTGGGGAGTCTAATGTTCAAGTGATCAAAAAAACCATTATGTTTTTTAAAAAGAACAATACAATACAATATATCATCCCCGTCTCTGCTATAAATAAAAGTAACGTGGTGTAGTGGACCCGCGTTATGTGTCTTCCAGCTAATAAATATTACCCGCTCAAAACTCACGCTTTTTTCTTGACTGTGGACAAAAACAAAACAAAAAACATATATATCATATCTCTAGAGGACAAATCACTTATTGAAGAGAAATCCTAACCTAACCTTACCTAACCTAACTTAACTCTAACTTAACCTATCTAAATCTAACACTAACCTAACCTACCTTAATCTAACACTCACCTAACCTAACTTAACCTATCTAAATCTAACGCTAACCTAACCTACCTTAATCTAACACTCACCTAACCTAGCCTAACTCTAACCTAACTTAACCTATCTTAATCTAACACTAACCTAACCTAACTTAACCTATCTTAATCTAACACTAACCTAACCTAACTTAACCTATCTTAATCTAACACTAATCTAATCCTGGCTTGCTCACCTAACCTGGCCACAACACAACCTAGCAACCTGTAATCTAACACTAGCCTAACCTAGCAACCTATGCCAATCTAACACTAACACAACCTAAAATGCAACCTGTCTTTATCTAACCTAACCTAACTATCTTGATACAACTTGCTAACCTAACCTAGCAACCTATGCCCAATCTAACACTAACCTAACTGGCAACCTATCTTAATCTAACACTCCTTTCAACCTAGCAACCTATGTGATACAACACACAACCTAACCCAACCTGTCTAACACTAGCCTGCCTAAGTGCTTACATCTGCTAACCTAACCTAGCTTAACCTATGTTCTAACACTAACCTAACCTAGCAACCTATCTTGTCTAACACTAACCTAACCTAAATTAACCTATCTTTATCACAACATAACCTAACTTAACCTATCTTAATCTAACACTAACCTAACCTAACTTAACCTATCTTAATCTAACACTAACCTAACCTAGCAACCTATCTTAATCTAACACTAACCTAACCTAACTTAACCTGTAATCTAACATAACCTAACTAAAAAAATTAACCTATCTTTATCTAACACTAACTAACCTAACTTAACCTATCTTAATCCTAACACTAACCTAAACTAGCTTAACCTATCTTAATCTAACTCACCTAACCTAACCTAACGTACTTGTAGAGTCTCGACCCGATAAATACTCAGGTGAGGTTTTCTTCACCACCGATAAAAAATAAAATGTGGGTTTTTTCTCAACTACGGAGGTTTACTTCTTGGGTTTTTTTTAATACTTTTATCTTGTATCAGAGAGCAGAGACAGAGACAGAGACAGAGAGACAGAGACAGAGACAGAGAGAGACAGAGACAGAGACAGAGGCCGAAAATAAGTGTTCGATTACAGATTCAGGTTGATGGCAGGATATTTCTAGCACTGTATGTATGTATGTGTGTGTGTGTGTGTGTGTGTATCCTTGACCCCTCGAGTACGATGCCAACCCTCCTGAGTGTCAAGAACCATCGTGCTCTAGGGATTACGTTACTGTACTCTTAATTAATTCATCGTACTCAGGGGCTTGACATCGTACACAAGGGATAAGTTATCGTACTCAATAGGTTAAGTTATCGTACTCAAGCGCTTAACATAAGAGTACCTCGTCTTTGTGACATATCAAATATTACAACAGTGTGATTTTTTTTTTTTTAATGAATATCAACGTTCACGGCAGAGTTTAAAATGAAGGTGAATTACGCCATTTACAAAGACCTTCATTTACTCGTCTGTAACACAAGTCGTAACGAGGAAAATAAACACAGGGAATTCCTTTCATTACTACCTCATTTAACTTCTTAGTATAAACATCAAAGGGAAGGAGAAAATCCCTAATATTTACACAAGGATAAACTCAGTCTACCTTTTCTCTCCGTTGAACCATAACATACTGAAGAGTTTTTTTTTTTTAATTACCTGACTAATAATATTTCTCGTAAAGATAATTAAGTTATTTAGTGATAATAATCGTCAACAACAGCTGATGAGGAGTTAGTTAACATGCGGGTGTTTGGTAATTGTCTGCCAAACGTTGCTGGAGTTTTACCACCAAAAAAGTTCAGCCCGGGGAAAAAAATACGACTTTTTTCCCCAGCTCGTACACAAAGTTTGCCAAACCGAACATCCTCTCTCTGGCATTCTGAGAGGGAGAGGGCGGGAGGGAAAAAATACATTTCCGTTGGCAGTGGTGGCAATTATCCTGCAGGAAATTGGTGTGTGGCTGGTCATGGCGGCGGGCACATCCTAGAGCAGCCGTATAAAATTAATGCCGCTGGGAGAGTTGTTCGCCCAAGATGATAAATTTGTGAGGTGAGGCTGGCGACCAAGGCGGCGACCACCCCACACCGCCTCACAGTGCTCGCCTGCCATGACTTATACCGGAGTCCACAACACACCCGCTAACACTGACGTTGCTGGTGTATTACAGTGACAAGGTGATAGAGAGTGTGAAGGATACGTTGTGACAATAACGCACATGTATCACAAGTGGGACAGAAACAAAAACAAACGTATTATCCTGATAAACCAACAGTGTAACAAAAACACTCGATTACAAACTCAACTAAACATTCAGTGTAACAATAACAGTCAACCATACTATTCCTACTGTATATATATATATGATTTTTTTATTTTTTTTTTTTTTTTTGGGGGGGGGGGGTGAAGGATCGTGACATTTTCCACCTGAAATAAAAGCCTAATTAATGTATTCTGTTTATTCTGGTACTACGAGACTCCACGCAGCCAATATTAAATTTTACTGCGTTAATTTAAAATCAAGTATTGACCAATCTCTCTCTTGTCCTGATGAATGGTGATACTACACAACATTAAAACAACCTTTGATCTTCACCTGTAACCTTAACATTTGTGTTTAACCTTTGACCTTTGTGTTTAACTTTGACCTTCATCGGTGGCCTTCATCTTTGTGTTTGAAATTTGACCTTCACCTGTGCCCTTGACCTATGTGTTTAACCTTTGACCTTCACATGTGACCTTGCGTTTAACCTTTGACCTTCACCTGTGACCTTGTACTTAACCTTTGACCTTCACCAGTGACCTTGTGTTTAACCTTTGACCGTCACCTGTCACCTTGACCAATGTGTTTAAACTTTGATCTCCACCTGTGACCTTGCGTTTAACATTTGACCTTCACCTGTAACATTATGCTTAACTTTTGACCTTCACCTGTGACCTTGCGTATAACTTTGGACCTTCACCTGTGACCTTGACCTTTATCATAGATTGCTTAGATTTGGTGATCCGTTAATTGACTTGTGATAATACTGAACATATTCGATGATGATAATATATATTCAATGGTGACCTAGCCTAACATTCCCTCAATTAACCTAGCCTAACCTAACTAATCCTAGCCTAACCAAACCTAACCTAAGCTAAACTAACCAATCCTAACCTAACCTAAGCTAAACTAACCAATCCTAACCTAGCCTAACCAAACCTAACCTAAGCTAAACTAACCAATCCTAACCTAGCCTAACCTAATCAAAGCACCCCAGGTAGTGTTAGGGTGTTTAGTGACCAGGTGAAATAAATTCGGAGTTCATCTTCACGTGAGCCTATTTCAAAACCTTATCCCCGAAGCATCACAAAAATATATTTAAAAAAAAAGTCAGGATTTAATGAAATTTAATAGAATAGCTGTGATGGGTTAAGTGTTGTGGTAAATCTGCACAGTTTGGCCATTAAATAATAATGATAATAATTAAATGCCACTACTACTACTACTAATACTACTACTTATAATAATAATAATAATAATAATAATAATAATAATAATAATAATAATAATAATAATAATAATAACAATAAAATAATAATAATAATAATAATAATAATAATAAAATAATAATAATAATAATAATAATAATAATAATAATAATAATAATGCCATATCAATGAAAAGCCAGACGGGTAAATATCAGGCAAGGTGATCCACATAAAAGTAGCAATATGTGTGTGTGTGTGTGTGTGTGTGTGTGTGTGTGTGTGTGTGTGTGTGTGTCCTTAGTAGCCCTGGAGACTATCCCGGGAAATCCTCCAAACACCTCCAGCTCATGAAGATGATCCCTGGCCATACTGACGGAGATAGAACTGTCTTACCAGGAGATGTGTTTTCTGTCTCCAAGGCGGGGTGAGCTACTGTAGGTGCGACCAACAAACGAAAACTAATAATGTGAAGGAAACTTGTTACCTAATTAATAAGAAAATAATTACCTAAATAATTAACTAGCTAAGTAACCAAAATAGCTAAATAGATAACTAAATAACCAACTCATTAAATAGCAAACAAAATATAAATAGCTAATAATAAAGAAAAACTAACTCTCTAACTCTAGGGTCCTTAGAGCTTATTATAATCTCTGGGGGTGCTAGATGCCTTTATTGGGGTACCTGAAATACTCTCTCTCTCTCTCTCTCTCTCTCTCTCTCTCTCTCTCTCTCTCTCTCGGTGGCGTCTCCTCCAGCACCCTCGAGGCGACAGGAAAGAGTCACGTTTGTGCTTTTTTTTCTCAACTGCATTTTATAACTTCCTTCCTACTGCTGCTTACTGTTTTTTTTTTCTTTCACTTTCTGCTACTGCTTTCATTCTTTTATTGGCGATTCTGTTGCCTTTCATTCTTTCATTGTGATTCTATTATGCTTTCATTTCTTTCATTGAGCCCGTTCTATTATACTTTCATTCTTTCATTGACCGTTTCTGTTAGCACCGTTTCTTCATTGACCGTTTCTATTTAACAACTTTCAATTCTTTCGTGACCATTTTCTATTGCTGCTTTTCATTCTTTCCGTGACCGATTCTATTACTTACTTTCATTCTTTCATTGACAAATTCTGTACTGCTTTCATTCTTTCATTGGCCGATTCTATTGCTGCTTTCATTCTTTCATTGACCGATTCTATTGCTGCTTTCATTCTTTCATTGACCGATTCTATTGCTGCTTTCATTCTTTCATTGACCGATTCTATTGCTGCTTTCATTCTTTCATTGGATGTTTTTATTTTTTGCTGTTTCTTTATTTACTTTGTCACTATTCTTTTTTTTCTAATTTGACATAACTTTTCTTTTGGCGGATTCGTTCTTTCTTTGCTTCTGTCTTTTTTCTTCTTCCGCCGCCGCTTCCTCTTCCTCCATCGCCTCTTCCTACTCCTCTCCTCTCCTCCTCATCGTCAATAAACTTAAATAAATATACTGTTAAAAATCTTTCTCTACGTTATATTTGTAATTTGATGGTCGTGTCACACTCACTTACAAAGCCTTCGTGTGTGTGTGTGTGTGTGTGTGTGTGTGTGTGTGTGTGTGTGTGTGTGTGTCTACGTTCCATCCTCCGTGTTCGCTGGGAAGACAAGAGAACAACTGCCAGTATTCTTGCTAACACCAACTGTAGGAGCATCAAGGCTACTACCATTATCCATGAACAGCTACGTTGGACTGGCCATGTTACCCGCATGGACGACAGTAGACTGCCAAAGCAGGTACTTTACAGTCACCTAACGAATAGTAAACGCAATGCTGGCGGGCAACTGAAAAGGCATAAGGATAGTCTTAAGACAAACCTGAAAAAGTGCCAAATCGAACCCCTCACCTGGGAGACGATTACTCCACATCGTAACGCTTGGAGGAGCACCAATGGTAGACCCTGGGGCCATATGGCATCACGAAAATTGTGACCAAGTCCCGGGTTGCTAATCTGATTTTCTGCCTCATTACAACCAATTGCAGGGTCTCAAGTGTTTCTCTTACTTTGACAACACGACATACATAGTGTATATCGTTTTTCACTATTGATTTTTTTTCATTTTTGTATTTCTTTATGGTTTATTATTATTATTATTATTATTATTATTATTATTATTATCAGTAGTGTTGTTATTATCATTTTATTTATTTTTTATTTACTATGAACCAAACATTATTATTATTACATTTTCGCCCCCCAGGCCCCCATGTGGGTCAGTGACCTGTGCCCGGGTGGGCTAATCCCCATAGAAAAAAAAAAGAAAAAAAACACGAGGTGTAAATACTTTCGAGTTAACCCGACTGCAAACCGAGGCAGACAAGCGCCAACACCGGAAAGACGCCCGCACCGCCTCTCCCTCACTAGATGCAGCCCTCCACATGTGCAACGAACGTGAACGACCTTGCCGGTCCCGTATCGGCCTCTTTAGTCACCTCAGAACTCACCAACGAAGGTGACATCCTTAATAACTCATATCATTGTATCATAGCTGGATGATCGTCATACTCGATTCCGAGTGACACCAAAGTATTATTATTATTAGTAGTAGTAGTAGTGTGTGTGTGTGTGTGTGTGTGTGTGTGTGTGTGTGTGTGTGTGTGTGTGTGTGTGTGTGTGTGTGTGTCCATCCACCCAGCTTTAAAGCGACAAAAGACTTAAAAATTAATGATATTTCTGTCAGTTCCATTGCCTGTCTTTAATAGTGTATCATCATATATTTACCACTGTCTATCTGTTTTGTCTGTCTGTCTGTGTTTCCTCAGCTTTTTTATCCGTCAATGTCTATTACCCAGCCAGATTACAAACTCAAACAAATAATTTTTCCTTCAAGAGATTTGTTTTATGTGAGGACCGTCGGTGTGTGTGTGTGTGTGTGTGTGTGTGTGTGTGTGTGTGTGTGTCGCACTTAATACTGACAACAAAGGCCACCACGAAAAAAATAAAAACACAGTTGAAAGTATATGAAGAAAAATCCGGGCGAGACACATCATCACTTTCTAGGTTATGTTTTTCCCCAGGTGAGAGAGAGGTGGAGTGGGGTGATATTTCACTGCCTGCCTCTCGCTCTCTTTTCCTCTTCTCTTTTAAGTTATTCCTCTTTATTCGTTTCACTACTTCCCTTCTCCGCTATCAAAGTCTACGAAAGGGATTAATTAAACTAACCAACGTGTGTTTTCAGTGTTTGTGTATGAATGTGTATAAATTATTTGAGACGAATCATACAACACAGCATTGATGGAGTAAAACCTGCGAAAAAATAGCACCGTGTACAGGTATGTTAGGTATAGGGTCGTAAGAATGTGTAATCCTTTGACAAGTTACATAAAGGGTTATTAACTAGTACGGCAATTACATGACACTCATTTTGGAGCTACGGGTCATGAAAAAACCAGATCAAAGGTCAAGGTGGGTAAAGAGGTCATGTCAGGGGTTCAAACTCGGCCCGATCCTGTTTTGTAACGTGTGCGTGTGTGTGTGTGTGTGTGTGTGTGTGTGTGTGTGTATGTGTGGTCCTCAGAATCAATATCAACCTAACTAAGCCTCTGGGCTATAACTATAATACAATTCAGGTGTGTTGGGAAGATGTATACAGTAAACTCTCCTCAACACAAGTTCCAAAAATAGTATAGTACCATCTTTTGACCACTCGGTATGACCCCTTAAGAAGCTACCATGTTGGGCCCTTAAAGTTGGGTCAGCGAGGGTCAGTGTCAGGCGAGGAGAGAATGGATCCATTTTCTATAAAGGCCGTGACTGCTGAGGAGTAACTACTCTATATTGATATATAAAGGACAGACCGTCGGAGTCACTTTGGGTCTTAATTAGGGTTGAATTTTTATAGAGTACCAAGACTATAAGCCTAGGGGAAGTCTCCGAAAAACATCAAGGAAACAGGAAACAAAGTCGAGGAGAAATAGACGGACGTATTTTTCTTTTTGCACATAATAAAAGCAACAATTTCACATCAGCTAAGACAATCCTATTACTAGACACTGCAGTACATATTTAAAATTACCGCCCTAGATTACTTTCCCTGATATCAACACACACACACACACACACACACACACACACACACACACACACACACACACACACAAGTAAGAACATAAAACAAACATGCACATAATATGATCAAACACAAATGCAATCAATTCCCCCATCAACACAGAGAAACAATTACACATGCATACGTATAAACATTCTAACACACATACACACACAAATATACTTATACATACAAACACACGTAGACACAGCAAATACATAACGATCAACACACCACTCACAAATACGCACGCGTATATATAACACAAAAAAATATACGCATAGTCACAAACATACGTGTAGACATAAACAAACGAACACACACAATCAAATACAAATACAATCACCCCCCCCACACACACACACACGGCAGCAGATACAACACCGTCGCCCAGCCAGCCTCACATCTCGATCAGTGTAAACACCGTCCACCACGACAAACTACCCCATACACGCCACCACACAAGTGATACCTTCACCCAGTGCAGTCCCTCATAAACCAAGCGTGTGTGTGTGTGTGTGTGTGTGTGTGTGTGTGTGTGTGTGTGTGTGTGTGTGTGTGTAAGAGTTCAGTGGTGTCAGTCATTTTAATCGTGTGTAAGCAATCAGAAACATGACAAGATCTGTGGATATTAGTTTAATTGAACGAATAAATGAGATTTTACTTATATATATGAGAAACGAAGTTATGTTTACTATTTGAACACTGGACAGGGGAACAGATTTATCCTGCTGTCACTATTGACTACACAACGGCCAGTAAAGTGGCCTGTTCCATCAGTAAACTGCCTGAGTGTGGTGTCGTATCTGTTTCATCAGTAAACTGCCTGAGTGTGGTGTCGTATCTGTTTCATCAGTAAACTGCCTGAGTGTGGTGTTGTATCTGTTTCATCAGTAAACTGCCTGAGTGTGGTGTCGTATCTGTTTCATCAGTAAACTGCCTGAGAATGGTGTCGTATCTGTTTCATCAGTAAACTGCCTGAGTGTGGTGTCGTATCTGTTTCATCAGTAAACTGCCTGAGTGTGGTGTCGTATCTGTTTCATCAGTAAACTGCCTGAGAATGGTGTCGTATCTGTTTCATCAGTAAACTGCCTGAGTGTGGTGTTGTATCTAGCATATTATCTTCGCCAAATGAAACCACATTTAGGTACTTGTTCCTACAGGAGAGAACACCTCGCTACAGCACATCTATAATTCTTTACTCACTATCACGACCACGCCGCAGTTCTTACGCTAAGAGAGACACAGGGTAGGAACATTGCCCTGCGACACGCACGCCTGAATAAAATCATCTACCGACAATGAAAAAAAAAGTTACAAAAGCTCATCTAAGAATAATCCTGAAGGCTTCGGTTGTTATGGTTGACACGAAATGTTTCTCAAGAACTCGGTTACTGCACAACACTCCCAGATATTCATAAAGATGCAGAACAAAACACAACACCGTAATTTAAAGAAGAAAATAAGAGACCTTGCCAATTAATAGCAGTTGGGCTGAAGATGTAAATGTTTACCCAATGGCAACGTGGAAGCTCTCTTGAGTACCATTCGGATTTGATATGTTTATCACTGTCTGTATGTATCTAACTAATCAAATGTAGAAAACTTAACAAACTAATTAGTAATAAAATAATACTCACAATATTTCTAATAGGTCTGAGCACTCTGATTAATTTATGTTTACAAGTAGATCGAAGACAACAATCACAGGATGGTATGAGTGCATTTATCCCATCTTCTACCAAAACTTTCACTTTACAATCAAGGTTTGATCGCTCCTATACTCTTGCATGTAGGAAGAGAGATAGGGCGTATCAAGTTATGGAACTATCTCCTTCTCCTATTACCCACTCCTCTTTCATTACTTATAGGAATGGTTGTAAGGCTATTCTTCGTAGGGCCAAGCGGAATTTTATAAAAAGAAAGACCGCCGTCCTGGCTAATTCTTCTTCAAGTAAATCCTTCTGGCAATTAACCAAAAAACATCTGTAATAACTTCCGCACTCCCTCTTTTCCTCCTCTCTTCCGACCTGATAACTCTATAGCCAACTCTCCCCTGATAAAGCCAATCTCTTTGGCACCTTATTTTCCTCTAACTCCACCTTAGACGATTCCAACTCCATCCCTCCTACTCCTGCTCCTCCTACTGAACCTATGCACTTTCCTATAATCTCCACTCGCAGGGTTGCTGGTGTGTTATCCAGGTTGGATGTGAGTAAAGCGCATGGACCGGACGGAATACCCCCTCGTGTTCTGAGGGAGCGTGCTGAAGTTCTGGCCCCTGCGCCTTTACCTCAAAACCCAAACTTCTCCTTCTTCTTGGAAGCATGCCTCGGTTCAGCCCATCCCGAAGAAGGGTGACCATTCCAATCCCTCTAACTATCGCCCCATTGCCATAATTTCATCCCTCTCAAAGATTTTCGAAACTATCTTAAACTCTCATTTTCTCCGTCACCTTGAACGCTTTTCTCTTTTGTTGGATCACCAGTATGGCTTTCGCCAGGCGAGATCTACTGGTGATCTCCTCTCCTACTGCATCCATCGTTGGTTATCCTTAGGGATTATGGGGAAACTTTCGTCGTGGCCCTCGACATCTCCAAAGCAAATGACAGGGTTTAGCATAAGTCTTTGCTTTCTAGGCTTCCCGCTTATTCTTTCTCTCCCCCACTTTGTTCTCTAATTTCTAGCTTCCTTGAGAACCGATCCATGGCAGTTGTTGTCGAGGGAGCGATCTCTAGCTCTTTCTCTACCAATAGTGGTGTCCCACAGGGTTCTGTATTTTCACCTACTCTCTTCCTTCATTTTATCAATGATTTACTTCAAACTACGACTAATTCTATCCATTCTTACGCTGATGATTCTACTCTTCACTCTTCTTCACATTTTCCTCTTCCACCTAATTCTCAATCTAGATCTGTTTTTAGAGCTGACATCATTACATCTATCAATGCGGATCTGTGCAGCATTTCCAAATGAGGAGGTAGAAACTTGGTTAAATTCAATAGTAATAAAACTCAGTATTTACCAATTAAACTTTCCAAATTAGATGATCTCCCACCAATCACATTTCAGGACACAATCATCCTACCAAATTCTAAAATAGATATGCTAGGCCTCACCATTTCCTCTAATATGTCATGGAAGCCACACATTTTCAACATTGCTAAACCTGCCTCCTGAAAGCTGGGAATGCTGTACAGATGCCGTAGCTACCTTACTCCTGAGCAGTTGCTTCAAGTATATAAAGGAATCATTCGTCCTAACTTGGAGTACTGCTCTCATATCTGGGGTGGCTCTTCTTCTGTCCAGCTGTGAGATAGGGTGGAATCAAAGGCATTTCGTCTTATTGACTCTCCACCTTTAGTTGACAATCTTTCTTCCCTTTCTCTTCGCCGCAATGTTGCTTCACTCTCTCTCTTTTAAAGATACTTTACCGGGTAATGTTCGGTGGATTTGACATCCT
Source organism: Homarus americanus (assembly GCF_018991925.1). Lineage (NCBI taxonomy): Eukaryota > Metazoa > Arthropoda > Malacostraca > Decapoda > Nephropidae > Homarus > Homarus americanus. The sequence goes on from NW_024713129.1 coordinate 16,591,202, forward strand.
GTGTACCGCCAGGAAGGCCGTGGGCTCGTAACACTCGTCTTGCGGTGCCCCACCGTCTCTCTGTGAATGTCGGTCACACTAGATTCTAGGTGACTAGAATAACCCGTTATAGTACGTCCTTCTTTCCTCACACTCCCAAACTGTGGAATGCTCTGCCTTCTTCTGTGTTTCCATACTCAGACAATCTGTCTCACGTAAAAAAGCTGGTTTTCTGGCATCTTCGAAATGTAGATTAATATAATCCTTTTCTTTTCTACTTTTAATTTATTTTTACTCTTATGTTTTCGCCCCCTAGGCCTCATCGTGGGTCGATGACCTGTGCCCAAGTGGGCTATTTCTCGTAAAAAAAACTATTACGTCACCTGTCATGGTAGTGTGGTTGCGTCACCGCTCATGGTAGTGCTGTTACGTCACCTCTCATGGTAGTGTTATTATGTCATCCCACATGGTGGTGTTGTTACGTCACCTCTCATGGTACTATTGTTACGTCACCTCACATGGTAGTGTGGTTACGTCACCTCACATGGCAGTGTGATTACGTCACCTCACATGGTAGTGTTGTTACGTCACCTCACATGGTAGTGTGGTTACGTCACCTCACATGGAAGTGTGATTACGTCACCTGTCATGGTAGTGTGGTTGCATCACCTGTCATGGTAGTGTAGTTGCGTCACCGCTCATGGTAGTGCTGTTACGTCACCTCTCATGGTACAGTTTATCATGGCTTGGTCTCCCGTCATAATTACGTCATCACTCAAGATTCCCTGTTATTGGTCGTTCGTCTCTTTGCTAAGCACGTCATCACTAAAGGCCCTCATTTACTGGTCGTTCTTCTATGTGGTAATAGCGTCATTACTCAAGACTCACTGTTATTGGTCATTTGTATTCCTGGTTATGACGTTATCATTCGCCTTCAAGTATTATTGGCTGACCATAAGCTTCGCCATGCACGATTGATCTCACCGTATTTTCCCCACCTATTGTAACACTGATCAGGATTATCATTATTTCGTTGTTGTTGGGTTTTTTTTTTCATTCCCTTCGTTGTAAATGATTCATATACAATACGCATTCCCCGAAAATAATACCATATTGATATACTCATTCCGTTAATAATCACAGCGATTCATTTAATCAGTTTCTGGACTATGACATTTACACATAATTTCTGAAGATGAGTATAACGTAATTTTAATTTATAGCCTTAATATTTACTCTTATTAACCCATCTTGTTAATTGTCATTTTCAAGCATTGTTTTTTTTTACGTCCTGGCATTACAACCAGCAAACGAATAGATTAATATAGGTTAGGTTCGGTGAGGTTAGGTTAGGTTAGGTTAGGTTAGGTTAGGTTCAGTGAGGTTAGGTTAGGTTAGGTTCAGTGAGGTTAGGTTAGGTGTTCCGTAGTAGAGGGCGTAAGAGAATGGGATAAAAAAACACGTTCGCCCAAACAAACACAGATAGGAACGTACCCACCAGTGCTCACATATGCAAGCATACAGGTAGACAACTATGTATGAGTGTATACACCTAAGCATACACGTAGACAGACGTACACACAAAGAACCTCAATTTCCGTGATAAAGTGTGTCACGGTGGAATATCGATGAGAGGACAGCCAGTAGCAGTCAGTTTGTCGAGAGAAAAAGTGATCCTCAAACTATTTTTTCGCTATGAAGTACAGACACCTTTGTTGGCCGGACGATATTGACTGGGGGAGGAAGAGTGTGAGGGAGAGGGTGTGAGAGGGAGATTGTGAGGTAGGAAGAGAGAGAGGACAACGTAGGAGAGTGTGAAAAGAGAGAAAAGCAGAAGAGAGTGAGGGACCGGTGTGAGAGGAAGGGAGGATGGTACATTGGTACAATGGCATGGGAGGAGAATAGTTTAGTGAGGGAAGAAGAGGGCTGTGTGTGTGTGTGTGTGTGTGTGTGAGTAGTGGGGTGGGGGGAGGAGGAGGGAGGAGGGAGGAGGGAGGGAGGGAGGGAGGAGCGAGGGAGGAGGGAGGGAGGGAGGGAGGAGGGAGGGAGGGTGGAGGAGGAGGAGGGAAAAATGCTGGGGTGGAAGAGAAATGTATGGAAGAGAATATCAATGACGTAAGGGGGATCAAAGGGAGAAGTGTGTAAGGGAAAGGGAATGTGAGGAATAAGGGAGTATGGACAGAGTACTGAAGAGAGGAAGAAGTTTATGCTGTGTTGTGTTTACACAGGGTGGTGTAATACGTCTAGTGTGGCAGTATTATATTAGTGTTAAGGTTCAAGCACTGCTTCCTTCCTTTCGCTTTGAGTTACCGCCGCTGGCTAGCCCTCGTGAAGAACAGGGAAGCAACTTGCATAAGTCTTCCCCTGCCAGTACACAGCCTCTTGACCATCAAGACTCCTACTGTGCCTCCTCGAGGCAGCACACGGTAACTGGGTGCCTCGTGGAACCAGGCTAGACCAGCAGGGGATCTCGGAGCAGCAGTGGGCCGTAGAGGGACGGCGCATAGGCCCACTGGTATGTGTACACGTCCTGGCGCCTACCAACGACTGCCTCGCTTTCCTTGCGGATTAACCTTGGTAGGAATAAAGCTATGGGAGTAAACCCCGAACGAAAAATCTGCGGTGGAGCCCCGCATCAGACAGACATGCTTACAGATTGTTATTACAGAGCTCCAACAAGATCCCAATGATGGTAGAGGCGGAAGAGGTGACCACCATGGGAACCCAACGACTACACTGGCGGACGAAGGCAATGCATGATGGACAGACTAATAACTCGAAACCCAACAAACTGGGCTATCGGCAGTCCATTCCAATTCTCCCTCTCCCCAGGCGTTGCAACAGGAAAAGGGAGAGCCAAGATGTGTGGTTGCAGTCTGCGTTCCTGCCTCACCACATAAATCAACTCATGCGCAGACATCATCCAGCTCATGATACCTCTCATCATCAAAACCCCTATACCCCCAAAAGTCCTATGGCGGCGGATGAGTGGCGACGGGGATAGGCAGAGATGACTGCCGGGATATCTAGTCACAACTCTGCACATGGGTGACATAGATAAGATGGTCGTTTATGCACTGGGATCTAAGCAGCAGTGCAATCCAGCCCTGTCTGTAGGACTGAGCAGCCTTTCGAGGAGCCACTCTGCTCACCCCATGTCGAAAAACAATTTTACATATCAAAAAAAACAAACCACACTTTTCTTTGGTCGTGCATGGAATGTCAGGACCTTATACTGGCACAAATTAGCATTCTGAAAGAAGAACCGCCCTTGTGGCAAAAGAGCTGGCTAGGTATAACATCGACATAGCAGCCATGAGTGAGTCCCGGCTCCCAAGGAGAGGTCAACTCACAGAACCTTCTCCTTCTGGAAGGGTAAGCCTGCTACGGAGAGCCACATTTCTGGGTCGGCTGCCATCCGCCAATGCATCCTTCTTAGGCTAACTGAAATTCCTGTTGCCATCAAAGAGCGCCTCATGATCTTCAAAGTCCCTGGATGCAGAGGATGACATCAAGGAGGCCTTTTACACCGACCTTGGCAGAGTGCTAACCTCTATCCCTAGAGAAAATAAGGTTGTGCTCCCAGGTGACTTCAATGCCAGAGTTGGCATAGATGCTGACATTTGACAGGGAATCATAGGGAGAAATGGACTAGGTAAGTGTAATCCCAACGGCCCACTCCCGCTCAGCAAATGTGCTGCACACAACCTCACTATCACCAATACCTTGTTTAGGCAGGCCGACAAGTTCAAGGGTTCGTGGCAACACCCACGATCCAAACACTGGCATCTCATTGGCTACATCATTGTCAGAGAAAGACATCGCCGAAATGTCCTCATCACTCGAGCCATGCATGGCTTGGACCACTGCAACAGTGATCATCGGCTCGTCAGAACCAAGCTCTCAATTCACGTCAACCTAAAGCAGGGCATCCGACAAGCCTCCAGAAGAGGTTTTAACACTTAAGCGTCTGGAAGATTCAGGGCTACCACATGCTTTCAGAGTACAGCTCGAACATCTGCTGATAAACAACCCGACAACAAACAACCCAAATCCCAGTGCCAAATGGGGTATTCTCAACACTGTCATGACAAAAACCTGCAGAGACCCTCGGCCAGAGACCCTGCTTTAAATGACTGGTAGAACACCCATTAGTCTCGGACCAAAGCTGATACCAACTACAAGAAGAAAGTGGCGGCCCAGCGCGAACTTCGCAATCTAAAAAATGACTGGCTTAAAAATAAAGCATTTGAAACACAAAAACTTGCAGATCAACACAAGATGCACGAATTTTCCAATTCGACTAAAACATTTTATGGGCCAATCACTCATGGCACAGCCCCCTTCGCTCATCCGACGGTAACTTCCTAATTAAAGACGAAGAAGGCATCCTTCGACACTGGAAAGAACACCATCATTCGCGGCTCAACCGAAACACTGATGTCGATATCCTGACTATGCAGCAGGTCCCTCAGCATCCAGAGCTGACCCACCTCAGCTATCCTCTATCCCTGGATAAGGTAGCTTCTGCCATCAAACACATGAAGAATAACAAAGCCTCAGGGCCTGATAGAATCCCAGCCGAGGTGCATAAAGCAGGAGGAACTCCCCACTCTCTCCTGGAGAATATATGGGAAAAGGGGGAAATCCCTCAAGCTTTTAAAGACGCCTCCATCGTCAATATTTATAAGAACAAGGAAGACCGGTCAGACTGTGGCAACTACTGCGGGATCTCGCTGCTGTCCGTAGCTGGCAAGATTATCGCCGGAGTCCTCCTAAACAGACTTCTTCCTGAGGCGGAAAACTTCCTCCCAGAATCTCAATGTGGCTTTAGACCATCACGTGGCGCCACTGGCATGACGTTTCTGCCCGCCAGATACAGAAAAATGTAGAGAACAGCGTCGTGACCTGTACATGGCCTAACATCGACCTAACCAAGGCCTTCGACTCGGTCAAAGGGGAAGCCCTCTGGCGGACCCTTAGCCGTTTTGGCTGCCCACCAAAATCCATCGCCATTGTGAGGCAACTCCACGATGGTATGAACGGCAGTCCTGCACAATGGCACCCAGTCGGAATTCTTCCCCATCCAAACGGGGGTAAAACAAGGATGTGCACTGGCACCAACTCTCTCTATTCCATATTATTGGCTGCCTTACTTACTCCTGCCAGTGCCAATTTAGTACCGGATGAAGGGTCTTTTCAACCTAAGACGACTCCAGGCAGGAACAAAGGTTTCGGCAGTAATCATTATTGAACTTCAGTATGCAGACGACCTTACCCTTGTTGCTCACACTGAACGCGACCTACAGGAGATCCTGAACACCTAAGCAGATGCGTATGCACACTTTGGCCTTGAGGTGATGTACGTAAGACTCAGATTCTCTTTCAACCTGCTCTTGGTTCAGCCACACCTCCACCATCCATCCAGCTTAATGGTACTACCCTCTCTAATGTTACCCACTTTCATTATCTCGGCTCCCACCTGTCCACCATCACGGACATCAATGAAGAGATTCAACATCAGATCAGATATGCATCTCAAGCCTTTGGCAGACTCAGTAGCCGTGTCTTCAGCTGTAGGGAGCTGAAATTATCTACAAAATTGCACATACTGTATATCGATCAGTGGTCCTCCCCACCCGGCTATATGGCAGCGAGACATGGTCACATACAGGCACTGGAAAACTTTCACCAAGGTAGTTTACATTCCATACTCCGAGTTCGTTGGGAAGACAAGAGAACAAACGCCAGTATTCTCGCTGACACCAACTATAGGCTCATCGAGGCTACTACCATTATCCATGAACAACTAAGTTGAATTAGCCATGTTACCCGCATGGACGACAGTAGGCTGCCAAAGCAGCTAATTTACAGTCACCTAACGAATAGTAAACATAATGCTGATGAGAAATTGAAAAGGTATAAGGATAGTCTTAAGACAAACCTGAAAAAGTGACTCATGTAATTAAGAATCCCAGACGGAGACACATAGAACTGTATATCATGGCTACTCATCATGCATGATAGTTACCGCACTGTAGTTTAACACAATTGAAGGCTCTTGTTGCCTTTGACCTTACGTGACTTCCTTTGCTTCACTACTGCAGGTAATTCTATAACGGGAGAGATACATTTCTTCTATATGGTTATATTTTTTTTGCGGTGCTTGAGTGTGAAATAAGGATTGTGTAAAATAGTCTTATGGTAATAAAAGTTAATTTTATTGTGGCTGAGCGAGTTACTTTAATGATGATATTAATATTGTTACCAGCATTATAAAACGTAGCTCTAACAAATATATATATATATATATATATATATATATATATATATATATATATATATATATATATATATATATATATATATATATATATATATATATATATATATATATATATATATATATATATATATATTTCATGTAGATTCACAATGAAAACGTGGATAAGATAAATCTTGATAAAATCACATAGATAGTTAGATATATGTAGTACTAATAATAGTCTCAAAAAGTAGCGGTACGTTCAATATACTGTACGTAACTCGCCCCAAAAAATATCTTTACGGAGGGATCCGACGAATTTCAAAATGTAGGGTTGTCACAATCCTTCATCCGTTGTGTCATATTGTCTAGCTCAAAATCGTAAGATACTTTCTGGAGCGTGTTCACTGGCCCGCACTTAACACTATCTCAGGACACAGACTGTGGAAGGGGGGAATGATATACAATATGAGTAAAGAAAAATAGTCAGATCATTCTTGACACAAAAAAGTACTTTAGAAATCGTTTGGATAACAACCAACGTAGATCCGTAACAAACAAACGGAACAGCCACTGAGTACCTCCCTGAGCTGATGGGGAAGTGGTCGTACAGTACCAGTAGTTGTTGTGATAGATGTAGTAGTAGCAGCAGCAGTAATTGTAGTATGTAGATGTAGCAGTAATATTAGTAGTAATAACAGCAGTAATTATAGTACACAGTAGTTAGTGGTAGTACCAGCAGAAATAGCATAAGCCTCAATATCCATACTTATGTGCATCTTTCTCAGAGGGTTGGGTCACCCCCCCCTAGAGGGCGGGAGTTGTCCACACTCAGAAACAAGACAAGTGGAAAACAGGGGAGCGTCATGGAGAGTATACCAAGTCCCCCGGGTTCAAATACTCACCCTATATCGTAAAAGGCTGCCAGGATGGTCATGTCATCAGGCATAAAGGCGCGGTGAGGACAAATGACGGTGGTAAAGCGCGGAACAACATTATCATGTCAGCGACAGCATTAGTGTCGGCTCCCTGGCGACCACAGTATTCAAATGAGAGACTTGTGTTGCGTGCCAGTAATTGTTGTCGTTTTCCTCAAACACCAGACCATTTCACTCATGTTCCACGAAACTGTTTCTCCTCTGGTGAATGATTTTAAAATTGAGTTCTGTGCGTGTGTAGTGGTGCAGTGTGGGAGATGGATGATACACTAGTCAGTGACCTTAGTGTGTTATGTGATGACTGATGCGATGTGTTGGATATTCAGGTATTGAACACCAGCTAAATTGTTTGTCCAGCTACTGAGGACTTCTCCAATGTTCTTATTAAATACTTTACTTGTTAGTGGGTTGGTTTTTGTGATAAGTCAATGATTCAAACAAACTATATTTGCACATTCGCCTGGAGGCTTGGTATATGGATGTGTACAGTGTGGCTACGCAAACTTGACTTCACCTGTATAATTATACAAAAATCGATTTTGTGTGTGTGTGTGTGTGTGTGTGTGTGTGTGTGTGTGTGTGTGCAGAGGCTGTCATCTAAATATCACCTTTTCACTGAAACTAAGAACTTTCCTCCGAAAAAAAAAATCTACTGATTTCAATCTACCGAGAACTGATCTAGAATCGAGATATTATTTCCCGACGAACGAAGTCATAAGCCTGGGAAGATCATTATTACACAGGAGTCCAGTACTCTGTATAATAAAAAGAAATGTAAACATCAGATTTAACAAATGGCGTGAAAAATATCCACTACCAACTTCATCCTCCTCCAGAGACTAACACACTGCTTGGTACAGATCGTTTTCTTGGTTGTCAATCCAGTAATGAAAGCATTTTCTCCCTCCCGCTCACTAAAAAGTAATTATCAAGATTATCCGCAATTTGTGTGAAATTATAACACGCAACCCGTTTAAAGTTCGAGAATTATAACGACTATTGTATCATTTATTGATGTATAATTGTAAATAAATCTAATATACATACAGGGTCATGGTAAAAGAATACACTCACTTTAATATATGACTATTTCAAGTCTTTGCATTATTTTTGATGACCTTCTATCATATTTTATTTGTTAACACTTTCTATATGTTTGTTAATAAGTTTTAGTATAATATGCAAATTTTATTTGTTAATAATTGTTAATGGTTTATTAACAAGTACACAATAGCATATTAAACAAGGGCTGAACTTGAGGTTTTCACTCATAAGTTTATTCAGAAACATCAATATAAGTAAATATAATGTCTTACCCATTCAATACCCAAGAGTTGCTTCAATGACCCTCATCTCGCCTGCCCTGGACTTGGATACATCGCTCACTTAAAACTCTAATATACTACAATATCCAGCTGTTGTAAGTGTACTGTGCATGTGTGTCAAGGATGTGGGAGGAAGAGAATAAAACATTTAAGTCTGTGATTGTTTGCAAACTGGAATGTTAAGCTCTGCCAAATAAACACAGAATTGTGCCACACGCTAGTGAAGAGAGAGAGAGAGAGAGAGAGAGAGAGAGAGATTTCCAGAATATTTGTTAACTGCAATGTTAATGTGCTTAGAATGCATAATTCACAATGATTCACGAATATAGAAAAGACACTACACACATACAAACACACACACAAACTAACTACGCACAACAAAACACAAACTTATCGAACGCCAGAGTTATCTCTCTATTAAAATTTCACCCTCACTAGTCAATATTAACCACCCCCCCAAAAAAAATAAAATCACCCTCCTCCCCTCCCCCCTCCTCTCCGTGTCAGTGTCCGTGGGGTTGATAATCCCACACGCACATACATACCTCATGAGTTTCTGCATAACAAGCTCCACTGTGTTAGGGACAGTGAATGATCAAGGTATTGGCTGGTCCAGTGAGTGCAGGATGGTGGTAATGTTTAGTCCAGTGAGTGCAGGATGGTGGTAATGTTTAGTCCAGTCCAGTGAGTGCAGGATGGTGGTAATGTTTAGTCCAGTGAGTGCAGGATGGTGGTAATGTTTAGTCCAGTGAGTGCAGGATGGTGGTAATGTTTAGTCCAGTGAGTGCAGGATGGTGGTAATGTTTAGTCCAGTGAGTGCAGGATGGTGGTAATGCTTAGTCCAGTGAGTGCTGGATGGTGGTAATGTTTAGTCCAGTGAGTGCAGGATGGTGGTATGTTTAGTCCAGTGAGTGCAGGATGGTGGTAATGTTTAGTCAGAGAGTGCAGGATGGTGGTAATGTTTAGTCCAGTGAGTGCAGGATGGTGGTAATGGTGGTAATTTAGTCCAGTGAGTGCAGGATGGTGGTAATGTTTTAGTCCAGTGAGTGCAGGATGGTGGTAATGTTTAGTCCAGTGAGTGCATGGTAATGTTTAGTCAGTGAGTGATGGTGGTAATGTTTAGTCCAGAGAGTGCAGGATGGTGGTAATGTTTAGTCCAGTGAGTGCAGGATGGTGGTAATGTTTAGTCCAGTGAGTGCAGGATGGTGGTAATGTTTAGTCGGTGAGTGTAGGATGGTGGTAAGTCAGAGGTGCATGATGGTGGTAATGTTTAGTTCAGTGAGTGCATGATGGTGGTAATGTTTAGTCCAGAGAGTGCATGATGGTGTTAATGTTTAGTCCAGAGAGTGCATGATGGTGGTAATGTTTAGTCCAGAGAGTGCATGATGGTGGTAATGTTTGGTAATGTTTAGTCCAGAGAGTGCATGATGGTGGTAATGTTTAGTCCAGAGAGTGCATGATGGTGGTAATGTTTAGTCCAGTGAGTGCATGATGGTGGTAATGCTTAGTCCAGAGAGTGCATGATGGTGGTAATGTATACTCTAGTGAGTGCATGATAGTGATAATGTTTAGTCCAGTGAGTGCATGATGGTGGTAATGTTTAGTCCAGAGAGTGCATGATGGTGGTAATGCTTAGTACAGAGAGTGCATGATGGTGGTAATGTTTAGTCCAGTGAGTGCATGATGGTGGTAATGTTTAGTCCAGAGTGTGCATGATGGTGGTAATGTTTAGTCCAGAGTGTGCAGATGTGGTAATGGATGGTGGTAATGTTTAGTCCAGTGAGTGCATGATGGTGGTAATGTATACTCCAGTGAGTGCATGATGGTGGTAATGTTTAGTCCAGAGAGTGCATGATGGTGGTAATGTTTAGTCCAGTGAGTGCATGATGGTGGTAATGTTTAGTCCAGAGAGTGCATGATGGTGGTAATGTTTAGTCCAGTGAGTGCATGATGGTGGTAATGTTTAGTCCAGAGAGTGCATGATGGTGATAATGTTTAGTCGAGTGAGTGCTTGAAGATGGTAATGTCTTGGTTCAGTGAGTACTTGATGGTACACTCACTCACGAAGAGATCCTCGATAATTGGGGATTTTCTTCAGAAAGTTATTGTTTTGGCCATTAACCGATGTCTACTTCCTGTAATTAATTACATTCTGAATCTTCTTTACACATTATCAAAAAACTACTCCTTACTATTCAGCCAGATGATGATAGAGCAATTAACTGACAAAAAGTAAATTTACATAAAACGATTTACATGGAAATGATGAGTAAAGACTAATTTATATACGTTAACGTGGTCATTAAAAATAGATGATTTACATGATAAAGTATACGTTGTTTAGCATAAGAATACATTAATACAGCAGCGAGGTATTAACAGTTATGTGTTATTATTAGCAAGAGTCTGGAAATATTCACAAAACAGTTTATCAAATTCTAAATAAAAGTCTTCATTTTGTTTACGTGTGATGCAAGAAACTAATGTGGATGAGTGGAAGAAATAGCATTAAATTTAAAAATAAATATTACAATGATAATTGTAAAAGAATGATATTACAGATTATTGTTCGAGGAATTATGTTAGGTGACGGATCCAAAGACACATTTATCCTTTCTCCTCATTCAATCATTCTTTTGATCCTTATAATATATTCCTTTATATTTGTACAAATTGCTGAAGCTAAGTTTAACCTTGTCTTCTACAGGTGAGTCAACAACCCGAGTATTACCTTTAATTCCTCTATGTCAATGCTAACTTCTCGTCCATTATTCTCACCCAAGTCCACTAATCCATTCTCACTCGACGTTGAATTTATTATTTCGGGTTTCAGAGTTACCATGAAACTGTTTTTGAAACCCGTGTGTGTGTGTGTGTGTGTTGATATGAAAGACCTCACGTGGTCATAGAGACACCAGGTGGTGTGGTGTTCACGTGGTGTAGTGACTCGTCCTCGGTTGTTGATATGAAGGACCTCACTTGGTCATGGAGACACCATGTGGTGTAGGGTGGTGTCACAGTGCGTCACTCTCTGCTAGGTGGTATTGTGTTATCGTATGATCAGGTGTTCCCAGGGTGGACTGATCAACACCGCCTCATCAGAAGATGGTGTTCGATTCCCTGGGGTGCTTATCTCACTGGCGGGTCACGGCTCTCGTTGGTACTGTCTAGTGCTGAAGTCATTGGCTTAAACACTGTTCAACACTGATCCCACTTTTTTTCCGAAACTAAATTGCCACTTTTGGAGGGATTATGTTCATATCCCTGTGGTGAGGATGGGTCGAGGAGAGAAACTTGGGGAATGGGCCGAACATTGGCCGGGGGCAGCTGCCGTAGCAGGAGTAGGCGCCCGATAGGTCTTGACCCTCCAGTGGTCAAGGATGTAGTGTGTGTGTGTGTGTGTGTGTGTGTAAAGAAGACGTTGACAGTATGTCTATAGGCCTCAACATGAGTGTCATGCCGACTTAGAACTTACTGTATGTTCAGTACAAAAAACCGGGGTTGTTGGCGAGATGTTTATCGAATCAACACACTTCAAGTTGGCTTAAGTTCAGAGGTTCACATAAGATGTGGCATTGTTTTTAGGCTCATAAAAACATTCTTACGTCGTCTTTACACACACACACACACACACTACTACAAGTACTACTACTTTGCTGTCACTCGGAATCGATTATGACGATCATCCAGCTATGATACAATGATATGAGTTATTAAGTTTGTCAACTAGGTTAATGAGTTTTGAGGTAACTAAAGAGGCCGATACTAGACCCGGAGGGTCGTCTACATTCGTTGCACATGTAAAGTAGCTGCTTTGGCAGTCTACTGTCGTCCATGCGGGTAAAATAGCCTGTCCAATGTAGTTGTTCATGGATAATGGTAGCCTCGATGCCCCTACAGTTGGTGTCAGCAAGAAAACTGGCATTTGTTCTCTTGTCTTCCCAGCAAACTCGGAGGATGGAATGTAGACTGCGTTGGTGAAAGTTTTCAAGTGCCTTGAGGTGCCTCCTGTATGTGACCCATGTCTCACTGCCATATAGCACGGTGGGGAGGACCACTGCTCCATATATGTGCAGCTTTGTAGAAAATTTCAGCTCCCTGCAGCTCAAAACACGGTTTCGGAATCTGCCAAAGGCTTGAGATGCACATCTGATCCGATGTTGAATCACTTCATCAATGTCTGCGGTGGTGGACAGGTGGCAGCAGAGCTACCAAAGTGGGTAACATTAGAGAAGTTCCCACCCAACCTATGACGCAAACAACCTTACTTATGTCTCTCACACACCAAACCAAACGAGTTCCTGTCGTGACGGTGCTTCTTCTACACCGCCTCCGTCAATAACCTGATGCACCTTAAGATGCACCTTAAGAAGGGGTGATAGTCAACAGAGATTACACCCACAGCTGAAACCAAATTTGAATTTTATTTTCGTCACGCGAGGACATGGATAATATACTTTACTGTAAGTCACTCGATAACAAAAACCCATAATGTCACTAATTGCAATTAGCTAAATGAAAAGCTAAATAAATACTGGACATGACAAATAAAAAGACCATGGGAAATATATTCTTTTGCCAGGTAACAAAATCTGAATTAAAACACATAAAAATACCATAATCTAACAGTTGTACTCATGAACGCGTCAGCTGGACACCTACACAACCACGGCCGATTTAGGAATTAAAAAATACAATTAGCGAGCAAATGAGGACACGGACATAATCCCTGAGTTGTTGACCAAGGTGGCCTCAAATATCCATCAAGAGGACTACACCAGACAAGACAGGACACACTGAGGCGTCCCACTAATACCTCATCAAGCAAGTCACCAAACAGTGTGAGGTCCCCGCCAAGTGTTGTGTCCAGACAATAACGAGTTCTTGTCACACACTCGGTCGCCTGTCTTATTAATAAATAACACAGTGTACACATAAATGTATAGTGCAACGTTATCATAACACTGCACGTGACATAGAACCGGTACTGACAGACACGTGTCACTTACACTCAGTGCTGGCATCAAGCTGTGTCCACCAGGGGGATTATGGCCGCTCTTCTCTAATACCAGTAATGGCTACTGTACCTGTAATACTTGTAATTTTCGTCAAAGCTGCTCCTACATGCTAAGTAGTGGGAGAGGCAGCATGAGAGCTTAAATGTTTTACCTGTTACGCAGCGGTTGTGGCAGTCATCAACTAAGTGGGATTGTTACTATTTTATAAAGGCTCATATTCCATCCCTGTCAAGCAATGACAGAATGAAAATATTAATTACAAGGGTGACCAAAATACCCCAGAGTTATCTATCAGAGTCAACGACTGGACGCATACGTTGAGGACAAAGAAACATACAATACAGCTTATACCAGCAGTAAGAGAGGGTCAGGAACGTGACCAATTTCCACGTGTGAGAAGAAAATTACACGATAGAGGAAGGTGCAGGCGAGAATGACGCACGAGGTATTACTACTGGGAAATTTTGTTTGTTTATGGATTATTGCCTCTGTCTCCTCCATCGTTCCCTGTCTCCCGGGAGGTGGCCTTACTTCACCTAGACTCTTTTGTTTACTGTTACTACACACATATTATTCTTTCAGGAGATCAATTACTTTCAAAAATACAAAACTGACAATAATTTCAATACAAACAACAGATTCTCTGGTGCTTGCGAATCAAAATTATCAAACTTCACTAGTACTTGGAAAGTGAGCACCTTCCTTGGTATTCGTCCTCCAACCGACAAACTCTACACTGAACTTATTTGACAATTTTAGTAAAAGTAAATACAGATGAATCTTTCAAATCCCTCACAAGGGATCTTGAATGTTTCATCTGTTATCAGACATATTTAACTTAATGTAAAACATATGCATTCACTCTCAATTTCAAGTGTTATAACATGGTATGAGATACTAAGGAATATCAGAGTCTTGGTACTACTTGAGAGAAAACAGACATCTCAGGCGTACTGAAGCGGTAGAAAATCGAACGCCTCAGATGGGGGACTCAATAATGAAGTCATAGCTACATGTTTTATGGGCTATTGAGCATAATATGAATCATCTGATTTTACTTTAACTAACACTAGTAGAAACGCCGCCCTCCGGGCGGCTCATTCGCTAGGCCACGGTAGGACGCCACCCTCCGGGAGGCTCCACATTGTCTCACTGTTCAGTCCCCAAAACTTCTTCTTCAATCAATAGTTCATTAACGGTGTATGTAAGTTCCACCATGTTTTTCACTACAACATTACAGCAAAGTACATTTTTTAGCATTAAACTGTTATTATTTTATTGCCTAATCATCACTACATATAACACAACCCATCATCACTACATATAACAACATCCATCACTACATATAACATCATCCATCATCACTACATACTGAGATAACCAAAGAGGCTGATACAGGACCGGCAGAGTCGTTCACAGATGTTGGACATGTGGGGGCTACATCTAGTGTGCAGGAGGGAGGGGGGTGGGGGGACGGCGGCTGCGGCAGAATCTTTCCCGGGCTGGAGCTTGTTTGCCTCGTTATGCAGTCGGGCTAACTAGAAAGTATTGACACCTTCTTCTGTGGTGCTCCTCCAAGCGTTACAGTGTGGAGTAATCGTCTCCCAGGTGAGGGGGTCGATTTGACACTTTTTCAGGTTTGTCTTAAGACTATTCTTATACCTTTTCAGTTGCCCGCCAGGGTTACGTTTACTACACGTTAAGTGACTGTAAAGTAGCTGCTTTGGCAGCCTACTGTCGTCCATGCGGGTAACATGGCCAGTCCAACATAGTTGTTCATGGATAATGGCAGCCTCGATGCCCATACAGTTGGTGTTAGCAAGAATGCTGGCATTTGTTCTCTGTCTTCCCAGCGAACTCGGAGGATGGAACGTAGACTACGTTGGTGAAAGTTTTCAAGTGCCCTGAGGTGCCTCCTGTATGTGACCCATGTCTCGCTGCTATATAGCAGGGTGAGGAGGACCACTGCTCGATATACGTGTAACTTTGTAGATACTTTCAGTACCTTTAAGCTGGATGGATGGTGGAGGTGTGTGTGTGTGTATCAGGGGCAGGCTGAACGAGAATCCGAGTCTTGCGTACTTTCACCTCAAGGCCAAAGTGTGCATGTGCATCTCCTTAGGTGAAGTTACTGAATTTCCTTTGTATTTTATTGATTTGTTTACCCAACCCTCGTTATTATTTGCTCAATTGCCAGTGTAATTATGATTAACGTTAACTTCTGTTCATTCTTGCTGAGTTGTGAATATTCCCACATCGGTTAATACCTAGTAAACCCATCTTTTGATTCAGATTAATTATGTACTTTTGTCAGATGCTTTATTTCTCTTGTTAAATGAATTTGTATTCTCGTTTATTCTCTTGTGTTGCTTATTCCTTTTATTTATTAATTTCCTTGGCCACCTTGTTACTTTTTACCCTGCTGCCGGAGTGAGGAACCTATGATTTGACACAATCTAGGACCACCAGTCTGTAACACAACCATCACAACCATTACTACAACCACCAGCACCAGCATAACTCCGGCTACAACAACGTCTCTCCACCCTTGAAATGCCATCCCTCAGTGACCTCCACCACCGAGCACTAGCTAGGTTTGGCAGTGGACCACTTCACCATCCTCGTCATCGCCACCTCCTGCCACGGGCAGTCCCCAGCCCACCTCGTTCAGTCCGCTACTACAATAAAATTCAGCCCACAAGAGCCCGCACTGATAGATATAAGAATAACACCATCCCATCTATTGTTAAAATAATAAACAACTCATGATTTATGTACTGTACAGCCCTGTAAATGTATTCAACGCATATCATTATGTCTAAATCAAATGTAAGTTTGTATATTTTCAGCCACCGGCTGCAACTCTATAAATAAACCGTTTATTAGTATTATTATTTTATTTATTTTATTTACCACAACAGTAAGAATATCATCATTATCATCCCCAAAGCACTTTTGTGCATCACGAAACCAATTGTGAAATATTTAAACCTATGGTCTTTTTTCACTTGTTCGGATTTTTCTTTTCAAAAAAAAAATGAATTTCACGCAGTTTTGGTCCGGCCTCTGCTTGCTCCTCCTCGTCGTCACCACTTGGATGGTGTGGAGTGTCAGCGACAGCAACATAAAGGTGAAGGCCGACGTCAACGTACTCTCCCAGATCCTGGTCAGCAGTTACCAGTCTCGGTACTGGGTTCAACCTCCGCCCCTTGACCTCCACCCGGAGTTGTTTACCTCCAGGTGGGAAGAAGTGCCTGTGGTAGGTACCTTTGTCACCAGCGTGATGAAGAGAAGGCAAAATGAGTACTTACTGCAGACACTTCTCTCACAGGAAAAACACGCGGCGGCACCGAGAAAGTGGTATTGTCTCTACTTCGCCACATTTTTAATGGCGATATCAGTGTACCTGTGGCGGGCTTCGACGAGCGCACGGGCAAACGCCTCCGAGCAATCCCAGGACACTCATGAGCAGTTCCTGGGAAGCCATGAACAGAGCAGCCAGGATCAGCCCCAGGCCAACTGCAAGCACCCCCATAGCAGCCGTAAGCCGCCCAAGGCGTGGTTTATACCACTCCACGGCAAAGATGAACTGACCCAGGGCAGTCATGAACACGCCCAGGAAAACCATGAGTTGTCCCAGGGCAGCCAGGAGCAGTCCCAGGGCAGCTCTAAGCCGCCCAGCTGTAAGCTGCCCCAGGGAAGCTGCAAGCCGTCCCAGGGCAGCTGCAAGCCACCCCAGAGTAACTGTGAGAAATCCCAGGGCAGCTCTGAGACTTCCCAGGGAAGCTATAAGTCGTCCCAGGGCAGCTATGAGCCGTTTGAGGACAGCTATGAGCCGTTCCATGGCAGCTATGAGCAGCCCCAGACCAGGGATGAGCAGCGTCAGGGCAGCAATGATCAGCCCCAGGGAGGCTGTGTATTTCACATCTATAGCGAAATTTTTAACATTTGGGTAATAAAACAATAGTTTGCTCGTGATATTTAGTTGTATTAGATTCTTTTTCTTTTCTCTCATTCATAAGATGTCTCTAAACTTTATTTTCAGTGGGTATTATCAAGCTACCACTAGGCGCCAGTTACCAGTCAGGGTAACCATCCATTTATTACTAATCTATTTTCTAAGTACAGATTATAGTTAAAAAGTAATTCTTTCCTGGGTGTGGTAAGCTGTTTCCCTCTAAACTGCAGGGTGACTGAAGCAATAACTCTGAACACTTCTCCTCTACCTTGTTACGCATTTCTACACTCTCTCTACTGTAACCTTCCCCTGCAGTTATCTAGAGCTTGCTGATAAGTCCTCACACACACACACACACACACACACACACACGACTTCCTCAGATCTAGAATTAATCAATTCGTTTGCGGGTTGTAATGCCAGGACGTAAAAAAAAAATCAATACATGAAAATGACAATTAACAAGATGGGTTAATAAGAGTGAGACACAGGGTGAATATTAAGGTTATAAATTAAAATTACGTTATTCTCATATTCAGAAATTATGTGTAAATGTCATAGTCCAGGTGGGGAAAATACGGTGAGATCAAGTCATACATAACGAAGCTTATGGTCAGTCAATAATACTCGAAGGCAAATGATAACGTCATAACCAACTTTGACAAATGACCAATAACTATAAGTCTTGAGTAATGACGTCATTACCACATAGAAGAACGACCAGTAAAAGCGAGCCTTTAGTGATGACGTGCTTAGCAGAGAGACGAACGACCAATAACAGGGAATCTTGAGTGATGACGTAATTATGACGGGAGACCAAGCCATGATAAACTGTACCATGAGAGGTGACGTAACAGCACTACCATGAGCGGTGACGCAACTACACTACCATGACAGGTGACGTAATCACACTTCCATGTGAGGTGACGTAACAACACTACCATGTGAGGTGACGTAACAACACTACCATGTGAGGTGACGTAACAACACTACCATGTGAGGTGACGTAACCACACTACCATGTGAGGTGACGTAATCACACTGCCATGTGAGGTGACGTAACCACACTACCATGAGAGGTGACATAACAACACTACCATGTGAAGTAACATACCAGCACTACATTGTGTGGTTACATAACACAGCTACCATGAGAGATGACGTGTATTAGCCCGTCTAATGGACAGTAGTAATTATATAAATATGGATTAATACATCAGTTTTATATAATTCCATCACCCCGTAATTTTCCATGAGCTGTGAGATATCATGAAGTGATCATATGATCACTAGTTTCCACTGGCGGGCGCCTTCCTAAAGAAGCTGACCCAGCTTCCTTTATAGCCAGCTTACCCTCAGTTATCATTCGACTCTCACAAAGCATAGATGTTGACTCCCAAAGCTTCCCAAATAAGCTTGCCGTCTATTTACTAACACTCACAGCTTTCAGTGTTAATTACGGTGATATCCTTGTTGCCTCTGCAGAGACTATTTTTATAAATAAATGGAGAAAAGACCATTTGGGATTTGCAAACTTAACCCATAAATATTTTTTTATATGTAGCTCAGTCACCTGTCAAGCTCAGGTGACCGGTAACGGCTACAGACGTAACAATACTACCATGAGAGGTGACGTCACACTACCATGAGAGGTGATATAACCACACTACCATGTGAGGTGACGTAAGAGCACTACCATGAGAGGTGACGTAACAACGCTACAATGAAAGGTGACGCAAACACACTACCATGTGAGGTGACGTAACACTACTATGAAAGGTGAAGGTAACAGCACTACCATGAGAGGTGACGTAACAGCACTACCATGAGAGGTGACGTAACAGCACTACCACGAGAGGTGACGTAACACTACTATGAAAGGTGAAGGTAACAGCACTACCATGAGAGGTGACGTAACAGCACTACCACGAGAGGTGACGTAACACTACTATGAAAGGTGAAAGTAACAGCACTACCATGAGAGGTGACGTAACAGCACTACCACGAGAGGTGACGTAACACTATTATGAAAGGTGAAGGTAACAGCACTACCATGAGAGGTGACGTAACAGCACTACTATTCGAATTCATTATTGAAATATGTGTCTCCAGCAGCAGATCAGTGAGGGACAGTGCTGTATATTGTTAACACTTAAGCTTATTTAGTAGACTACAGTATCTCCACTAAGGAACCTCAGGTGGTGTTGGCCATCACGATCTGTAGGTGTCAGCCACTCACATAACTCACGTCTGGAGTTGTGCCGGAGATGTACTGTACTGTACTGAACTGTAGTGTATAACCGTGTGCCTGCATAATCTACAGTATATACATGCCAAACCATTCATAATCTTGTATGATGATTTTAATGACAAATTATTATTATTATTATTATTATTATTATTATTTATCATTATTGTTATTATTAATCATTAATTATTATAATTATTGTCAATACGCTGGCCGCTGAACTGCTGACTCACCGTGACCTGTAGTTTTCTCGAAGGCTGAACACAAGAGTCTGGAGAGTAACAATTACCACCAGGTGGGATGTGTCGATAACAACAACTTGCTGAACCAACCCCGAAAAAGGAACCTCGTTAATTACACCTCAACAAAGAATATTGGACGATCAATGGTAAAATTCATGCATATTTAGGCTATTCATTTTTTTTTACTTACTATATTGCCTCTGTGATCTGTTACAAATGCTTGAACTAATAATTATTTAAACCGTTTTGTTCCATGTTTATCTTCCTATACATAGCCTAGTCATCCTTCCTACCTAGTATACTGTACCTGATCATTTCATTGTAATCCTTGTGATTAAAAAAAAGGGGGGGGGGAATAATAAGGTAAAAAAGACAGAAAAGGAAACTTAAAAGAGGAAAAGGATGATGCATAACGAACGAAATATGTAATTTCTTCATTTAACACGATTCAAAATTTTCTATGGGCTGTTTCCCTTTAAGCAGTGAAGTGTATTTAAAGACTGAATACGCTGTAGGAAAGTGAACAGTCACCCATTATCTCTACAATACGAAAGAATAATTTTCTCAACTTTACACGGTATTGTGCATCTGAGAATACAATAGCACCCACCTCTAACGGCACATAACAAACGGTCATAACAGTTCAGTGGTAACAGGGAAATGGTAAGTCCGTGCAGCCAGCCTTGAGGACGGGTGTACAATACTGACGCTGTTATTACATCTGAGCTGACGACGACCCCTAACACAGGGACATGGTTGGTGCACACTGCACACCATCCGTTTTTTTTTTCTTTCTTTCTTTACGGGGATTAGCCCACCCGGGCACAGGTCACTGACCCACATCGGGGCCTAGGGGGTGAAAATGTAAAAATAATAATAATAATAATAATAATAATAATAATAATAATAATAATAATAATAATAATAATAATAATAATAATAATAATTCATAGTAAATAAATTTTAATAAAAAATGAAAAATTTAAAATAAAATAATAAATAAATAATAATAATAATAATAATAATAATAATAATAATAATAACACTGTAATAATCATAATAATAATAATAAAGAAATACAAAAATAAAAATAAAAGATCAAAAGTGAGAAACAATATATGTATGTTGTGTTGTGTTGTCAATAGTAAGAGAAACAATTGAGACCCTGCAATTGTGTGTAAATGAGGCGGAAATTCATATTAGCAACCTGGGACTTGGTCACAAATTTCGTGATGCCATATGGCAGCAGGGTCTACCATTAGACAATACATTATGCTTCCAATATCTTCCCAGGCGGTAGTACCTCCCTGTTTGGTAGCTGCTTACTACCTACTAATGGTATATATCTACGTCAAATGTTGTTGTACAGTATTACCTTCGTCTTTTACCAAAATTTTATGAATAACTGAACTTATGATACAGTGACATTGATAAATGACGTCTCCACCTAATTCGCATCGGAAAGAGGATTCCTCACAAGCTGTTGCAATTTCTCAACCCTGTGAGTAAGACGTCTTAACCCCATGAGTACAGTGGATTAGCCCAATGTACTGTATATGATATATTTAACACCCATGAGTCGGATAAATTACCTCACTGAATATGATAGCTAAGCCCCGTAAATATAATGACACTCCAGCGATTAAGATAACTCTACTCAGAGGGGTTAAGTCACCGTACTCCAGGGTTAAAGTACTAATTCAGGGTGACATGTTTTGTTTGGCTTCCAGGAAATCAAATAAATAGTAAAAACAATTGTTGTATACCGATCATCCCTACGTGAGGTTTGTGTTAGGAACAGTTTACATTATCGACACTCCTTCTACATGTATACTAAGGTCTTGTGTTAACGCAAACCGACACAAACATTAAAAGTGTCAGTGTCTTTCCTGTATGTGATGGTACAGTATGTGGTGGTATAGTATGTGGTGGTAGAGTAGGAGATGGTAGACTAGGTGGTGATACAGTATGTGGTGGTATAGTATGTGGTGGTGGTACAGTATGTGGTGGTAGAGTAGGTGATGATAGAGTAGGTGGTGATACAGTATGTGGTATGTGGCGACCTGTGGTGTAATGGTCATGCTCGCCTCGCAAGCGAGTGAACCCGGGTTCGATCCCCAGGTAGGGTGAAACTATGGTACAGTAGGTGGCGATACAGTAGGTGGCGATACAGTAGGTGGTGGTACAATAGATGGTGGTACAATATGTGGCGGTACAGTAAGCTTTGGTACAGTAGGCGGTGGTGCAATATGTGGCGGTACAGTAGGCGGTGGTACAGTAGGCGGTGGTACAATAGGTGGTGGTACAATATGTGGCGGTACAGTAAGTGGCGGTACAATAAGTGGTGGTACAATAGGCGGTGGTATAGTAGGTGAAGGTACAGTAAGTGATGGTACAGTAGGTGGTGGTCCAGTAGGTGGTGTTTCAATAGGTGGTGGTATAGATGTGATGGTACAGTAGGTGGTGGGACAATAGGTGGTGGTACAGTATGTGGTGGTACAGTGTGATGGTACAGTATGTAATGGTACAGTAGGTGGTGGTAAGTATGTGGTGATGCAGTAGGTGATAGTACAATAGGTGGTGGTACAGTAGGTGATGGTACAACAGGTGGTGGTACAGTAGGTGGTGGTACAGTAGGTGGTGGTACAGTAGGTGGTGGTTACAGTATGTGATGGTACAGTAGGTGATGGTACAGTAGGTGATGGTACAGTGGGTGGTGGTACAGTAATGTATGTGATGTGGTACAGTAGGTGGTGGTACAGTAGGTGGTGGTACAGTAGGTGGTGGTACAGTATGTGATGGTACAGTAGGTGGTGGTACAGTAGGTGATGGTACAGTAGGTGGTGGTACAGTAGGTGGTGGTGCAGTATGTGATGGTACAGTATGTGATGGTACAGTAGGTGGTGGTACAGTAGGTGGTGGTACAGTATGTGATGGTACAGTAGGTGGTGGTACAGTAGGTGGTGGTACAGTATGTGATGGTACAGTAGGTGGTGGTACAGTAGGTGATGGTACAGTAGGTGGTGGTACAGTAGGTGGTGGTGCAGTATGTGATGGTACAGTATGTGATGGTACAGTAGGTGGTGGTGCAGTAGGTGGTGGTACAGTATGTGATGGTACAGTAGGTGGTGGTACAGTAGGTGGTGGTACAGTATGTGATGGTACAGTAGGTGATGGTACAGTAGGTGGTGGTACAGTAGGTGGTGGTACAGTATGTGATGGTACAGTAGGTGATGGTACAGTAGGTGGTGGTACAGTAGGTGATGGTACAGTATGTGATGCAGTACAGTATGTGATGGTACAGTGGTGTGTACAGCAGGTGGTGGTACAGTATGTGATGGTACAGTATGTGGTGGTACAGTATGTGTGGCACAGGTGGTGGTACAGTATGTGATGGCACAGTAGGTGGTGGTACAGTATGTGATGGTACAGTATGGTACAGTATACAGCAGGTGGTGCATGCATGTGTGCAGGCGTGTGTGGTGGTGGATGTGTGGTACAGTAGCTGGTGCACTGTGTGACAACAGGTGGTGGTACAGCATGTGATGGTAAGTGGTATGTGATGCACTGGTAGGTGGTGGTACAGTATGCATGGCACAGTAGGTGTGGTGGTACAGTAGGTGGTGGGGTACACAGTATGTGGGGTACAGCATGTGATGGTACAGCAGGTGTGCAGTATGTGATGGTACAGTAGGTGTGTGTACAGTATGTGATGGTACAGCATGTGGTACAGCATGGTGGCACAGAGGTGGTGGTACAGTGTGGTGTGATGGTACAGTATGTGTGGTGGCAGTATGTGGGGACAATAGGTGGTGGTACAGTAGTATATGCACTATGTGGTGGTACAATAGGTGGTGGTACAGTATGTGATAAGTACAGTAGGTGATGGTACAGTATGTGATGCTGTTGTACAGCAGGTGGTGGGTACAGTATGTGATGGCAGTGGTACAGATGGTACAGTAGGTGGTGGTACAGTAGGTGGTGGTACAGTAGGTGGTGGTACAGTATGTGATGGTACAGTAGGTGGTGGTACAGTAGGTGGTGGTACAGTAGGTGGTGGTACGAAGGTAGTGTCTCACGTCGCCTGTTCGTACCTGTCCCATACCTTTCTCGTTTAATTAAGTGATTGCAGGCGGCCCATGCAACGCCCCAGTCTATTCTCGGCGTCTGTACTTCAATCTAGCCTGAAGACGCTCTTAATGTGAAATCCATGTTGGAACTCCTGAGGTAGTTTTAAATTGTGTTTCATAAGCAATCATTTGTAATTACTGTTGGGAGCTGTTCTTTATGTGTTAATACAGAAACGCTTTTGTGTGTGTGCGGGGGGGGGGGATCAATACGCCCATCTTGGTAAATAGTGAAAGACTGTAATATACTTCAAAGAAAATTATATATTTGATCTGATTATAATGTCGTATAGTATATCTTGCACTTAAATGGCCTTCAATCTCCACATAGAAACACTGTATAAGATATAGGCTGATAAGAGTTGGTTTTTAATGTTCACTGACGTCTGGAAACTACCTCACAGTGACTGGGTGTGGGGTACCTGTCTCGCTCTCCAACCCCTACCTCAGCGTCTCAGCATAAGCCGGTGTAGAATAAATGGTCGAACGTAAGAATGTTTACGGGCGAGGCAGCGAGCTATGGGGCTTAAGCTTGTACATTATTCTTTTATGAAACAGGAAACAGATCCTACACAACTAGTTCATACAAGGGAAAAAAGTGTTAAACTTTATATAATAACTGGATGAGGTGTATCAGGTTACACAAGTGCTCGTCCCCGTCTGGTCAACACACAGGTGCATAGGTTCACTACTGGTGGGGGGGGGTCGGTGTGGGTCAGCTGCCAAATTTGGTTGACATCGTATTCAAGACTGAAGAAGTGACTACTCACCAACACTAGATCAGACCAGCGATGTGTGTTTACATTTCAATTAAGCTTTACTTAGTTTCTATTCTTTTCAACTGTTTTTTGTAGATTAGTATTTTTGTTCTGCTATTTACACAAATCCTATATCTTCTGATTTACACTTTGCTTCCTCCTCCTACATGTCATAAACCCATAATCTATCACAATATATTATAAAAAAATATGTGATGTCATCTAGACACACACACACACACATACACACACATATATATATATATATATATATATATATATATATATATATATATATATATATATATATATATATATATATATATATATATATATATATATATATATATATTTGATCTACTGCTAAAAACTTCTCTGATCCACTCCTATTCTGTGAGCGTATATTGTCCTCTCTCCCCAGGACTAATACATGCCAGCAACATAAATAACAAGATCTTTTACTCAATGGACATCAAAGACAAAATGTTGTCACACGTGTTAAAGTGAATAAATATTTGTCATTTCCAGAAAATAAATTTTCAGCGCCTGTGGGTCGAAAGGGTTATATAAGGTCAGATAAGAAGACAATTTATCGCATATCTAAGATAAAAATGGGGAAAAAATCCTTCAAACACAACTGAATTATTCATATTTTCCAGGTGATTTTATGTGAATTTTCTGAAGTAAATTACAATGTTAACGTCAACTTTTAAATAAACAAATATTAGACTATTCTCCCTTTAACTATGTACTGACAAATGGATATAAAGGTCTCTTGGCTGGCTGCTATGTGTTAGTATTAAAAGGCCAACTGTCAAAGGTCACGTATTTGAAAAAGGCATCACCCGGCGTAAGGTGACACCTCCCTCGAGTGTACAGGTATTTCAGTTAACTAACACAGTCAGCCGAGTACGCCGCATGTTAAATACACTCCCCAGGTGCATGTGGCCGTAGCGTGAGGTAAATATTGCTTATCATTACTACTCATGGGGTGAGACAGATAAATGGAAACAAAGCTCATCTCTTGTCCTATAAAGTCTCTGGTTTACGCCCAGGGCAGGACTCCTCAGTTCACCCAGCTATGGTGGATACCTAACCTTACATTTCTGTAAGTGAACTCCGTCGAGTACGGTGGTGACCACACCCTTCTTTTGTACCCAAAAAAATAAAAAATCTTTTCCTACAGTGTATTGTATCTGCACTGCCTCTAATTGGCCGTCAGGCCTATGGGACACTTTATGAGGTGCGGCAGCAGCGTTGATAAGGCTCTCACCTCCTCTCCTAAGGGTCGTGGTTTGTTCCTAGTCCACCCAAATGTAAACTGAGACCAGACATACAGGCCGGAAAAGTGACGATGGTTGAGCGCAGTACCGGCCATGATGCCTCCTTGTGAACCTAAGGATTAGTATACAGTGAGTTACATCCATACTGCGTAGGAGGCCCACTGTCACTAGTACGCCCATTACTTGTTTCTGAAGTCGGGATTAAATTTAATTTAATTAGTTTAAGTGAGGTTAGGCTGGCACGTCAAGTGTGGGAGCAGCAGTCACGGTATTAACCAAAGACTAATCAACACATCCCACACCTGTATACTGTGACTTCTGCTGAACCACCCCCAGTGTCCTGCCTCACCATGGTGTGTGTGTGTGTGTGTCAGGTACACGCCAGGTATATTGGCATCATGGCCTCATAAAACAGCCAACACCTGGTTTTGTTGACCTCCAAGGGGCCGCCTGACAATAAACTCATCAAACGCCTGAAAGACTTTTAGTGACTACGAGCGAAAAATGAATGACAAGTTTTTATTACAGGTGAGAAAAATTCGACGTCACCAGTTTTAATTTTCGCCTTAACACGTACTGTATGTTCCTCTGACGTGATGGTGTATCTCGTCTTCCTATTAGGTTCATTAAACACAGCACGCTACACCTGCTCTTCACGCTACTGTCATACACATTGGGTGCATTATCACCATGTGTGTAAATATAGTGTGCTATCTTACACAATTATCCACATATCTGCGTCTTATGTCCAGCTAATAAATTTAATTGCAGATAATAACTAAAAGCTAGCCGGCACAATGCATGGAACATAAACAGAAACATTAATTATACTAAGTATGAATCTTACCAGCCACGACAAATATCGAACATGATCAATATATCCGTCAGTCTCATATAAACAGACCATCACAGTGATATCCCGCGCGCCGCCGACTATAAATCTAAGGACACGACAGCTCTTTTCCACACTTGCCTCTACAGTCGAAGATCCCATACGTGAAGGAGAAGACCCGGGCCTTGAGCATGAGTGTAGCGTGACCTAGCGTCTTGGAGGGTCCGGGTCAGCGACGGCGCACGCGAGGCTCCGCGCCGTCCACCACACTACACGCGGGGTCAACTCCAGTGACGCCGCCCCTTCCACGCGCCTCTGCTGCTCCTGCTCCCTTGCTGCTGTTGACTGCCGCACCCACTCTTAGGGCTGTCCCTGCTGCTGGTGCTGCTCTTCCTACAACTGCTGTTCCCGTTGCTCCTCATACTGCAAGTGCTGTACTGGTGCTGCTCCTGGTGGTCCTGCTCCCACTTCTACAGCAGTGCTGTATTATTGGTAAGACCAGAGGCTATTATAGTCTTTGGGTAAGACTCTCAAACTTTCTCACAATTTGGGAGGTAGTAGCTGTTGGTTACACTTAAATTGAGAGGCGGCCAAGCAGATACATCGCTCACCTTTCGTCCTAAGAGTCGCTGGTTCGCGACCAGTGCACCCCAATCGACTCACCTGTAAATGGACACCTGACTTTCTAGTTACGAAAGTAAAGGCGGTCGAGTGCAGTACCAGCCACACTGCCTTGTACCCCGAGGCCCGTCAGGCCTTGGACTTCACTTTCACTCTCACATCATTAATGTCGATATGTCGCACCAGTTTCGAGATATTTTCCCAAATGTTTTACCTCAACCACCTCTTGGTTTAGGAAAAATGAGACTTAGTTTTCGGGAAAATAAGAACTGGCTTTAATAGAAATGAAACTTAACTAAAAAAATAGAATCAGTTGAGGGGTAAAATTGGACTTAGCCTAAGAAAAACGCGACTCAACTTTGAGGAAAAATGTGGTATATTTCCTAATCCTCCGACAATATCTGGTGTCTTTAAGAGTCTCACACTATATTTTATCGCTGTAAGGTCAACTTTTCGTAGTCTTGTTTAGTTATTTTTTTATATCTTGTAAAAAACTATTGCTTTTATTTATTTATTTTTTTTAACTTACACAAATCAGACGAGGGTAAAAGGCCCATCTGAAGTATCATTATGCAGGTCAATTTCTTGTGATTTTTTTTAATACATGTTGTTAAGGCGTCGTGTAGGGTAGTCCTCGTGTCATACATGATATAGTTAGATACAGTACATAGAAAGTCGAGGAGGGCACTTCTTAGTTCAGGGTTACAGTCGTGGTAGTGGTGGTGGTTATAGTGGGGGTGGTAATAGTAGTAGTAGTTGCAAATTCGTGGTGGTGTTGGTGGTGGTTGTAGTAGTGGTACTGGTAATAGTGATGGGAATGATAGTCAGAGTAGCCATACCGGTAATGATGGAGGTCATGACAGTGGTGGTGGTTCCAATTAGGTATTGGTGGTAGTGATAGTGACAAAAGCAGTGTAATAGTGGTAGTGGTGGTATAACTAAATTCAATACATTCTTTTTTTTTCATTATTATGGAAACCTTCTATGTGTTTTATCATCACATAGCTGTAGTTTATCTAAAAATATAAATAAATAAATAAATAATTAAAATAAAATTCCTACACAGGTTCTGAGCAATGGCCTCCCGACCACCTCAAACAACAAACCCAAATTCCCGACGGTACACTTAATGCTGTCAAACGAAAATGTTACATATGCAAGTAATTATTATTATTATTATTATTATTATTATTATTTGGGGGTAATTCTCTCTCTCTCTCTCTCTCTCTCTCTCTCTCTCTCTCTCTCTCTCTGTTATACGTTCTCTCCCTGTCATGGTAGAGTCTCAGTATTACGTTCTCTCCCTGTCACGGTAGAGTCTCAGTATTACGTTCTCTCCCTGTCATGGTAGAGTCTCAGTATTACGTTCTCTCCCTGTCATGGTAGAGTCTCAGTATTACGTTCTCTTCCTGTCATGGTAGAGTCTCAGTATTACGTTCTCTCCCTGTCATGGTAGAGTCTCAGTATTACGTTCTCTCCCTGTCATGGTAGAGTCTCAGTATTACGTTCTCTCCCTGTCACGAGTCTCAGTATTTCGCAGTGTTTGAGGCAACTTGTGTGTGACTCGATTAATAACCTCCAGGAATAGAGATGAAAGACTTTAATTCCTGTAGCTCTGCCCCCCCGAGACCCTCCCTCCTCACCCAATCACCCTCTCCCCCCAGCCACCTCCCACCTCCACTTGCTAACCTTCAGGGCTCAATTTCGCAATCCTGACCCATTTCTCTGCCCCCAATTACACTCCTGTAATCCTTTAATATAAAAAAGTTATTACATCCACAATTCTGGTCTTTTATGGCATAAAAGGAGACTCGTGGCAAGATCAATGCTGACAGACAAAGCTTGGAGCCTTATCAGCCCAGCTAACTATGTAAAGTATTTGGAGTCATCGACCTCCCCCCTTCCCGCCATCATCCCCCAGACCTCCCCAGGACAGAAGACAACTGCTTCATGCAGGCGTGTGTACCATGGCTGGCTACCACTGTGTGTGTGTGTGTGTGTGTGTGTGTGTGTGTGTGTCAGTTAGTGGACGTCATGCATTTGTTCACTCAAAATACTAACGTGAAACACATTTCATTGCTGCCTCTTTGACAACGTAATTTAATCTCTTTTACGTGTTCCCGCTCATCAAGTATCATGGTGGTATATTAAAATTCTAACGAAAAACTGGATGTCGCCAGACTAAGGCCACTAAATGTTTCACTCAAAACGGACCAGACAACAAATGGAAAATATTGTCAAATGAAAGATGTTAAAACTATGTGAACACCAAATTTAATTTTACTAAATATGTATTTCTATCTCTGCCGTTACGTTCTCTCTGTATCACATATAGAACATCACAAAGATATAGTGATATTATTGGATATAGATAGTATCGGTGATAAGTCTCACTATCAATCAACAGCATTAGATATAAGTTAAATGTCGTTTTAATTACAGTAAGGAATTGTATAATGCACGGAGAACATACACACACTTACTGAGATACTTGTGTATAATGTCCACCCATATTGACGACCTTCCCGGATAAAGTGGAAAGAATATTAAGTAATTAACTGCTCTACAGCCTCTTTTACGAAATAATAATTGAACTTCGCCAGATTAATATGTCATGGTTACATGTTAAAAACTCACTGGCGGTAAAAACATCTTAATTATTTTTCTTGCAACATTCATTATCATTTACTTTATTTTATATGATTAATAACTGGAAATTTAAGATATTTAGTCGAAATATTTATAATAAGTACTAGTAACTCCACCAGTAACCGCACCCTCAATCACTACATTCCTAACATAACAAAGCATTTATCCCTAAGACTGTCTCCTCATTTGTGCTTATTCAAACAGTATTTCTCCACAACATCTCACCCTTTACAACATCCCTGTAGAGTGTTGGTCGCACGAGTGGGTAGAAGCATCGTACTCAATACAAACTAAAGGTCTTTCACATCATCAGTAACCAGTCCCTTAGCTCTTCTTCCTCGCCTCTACTCAGTGTCAGACGATATGTGTCGCCACTTATTCCACTTACTATTGCATCTTGTTAATGAGCTGCTCTATTTCATCACCCTCTCTCTTCAACTTCATTCCCAACACATATTCTTTATCATGCTGGCATTACCTCTACACATGATTCACTCAGTAGAAACTCATTATTCATCTCCTTCACTCCTCATAACAATTCTCGTCTATAGAACTTTATGACATTTCACATAATTCTCTTGATCAAAAACTTAAAATTTCTTTGATAATAATCCCGTTACTCATCTCTCATAACACAACTAAATAATACAGTACTTCTTCATCTCTCTTACCTTTGGTTGGACAAGACAAGACTGGCATCAATATTGGTCACTCGTCGCTCCTATTAACCATCTGAGGACACATCGCCACATGTATTTCCCCTGGTTCATTACGGATTAATATAGTATTGTAAGAATCAAAGTTCCTCATTATGAAAGGACTTACATACGATTAATATCTTGAATAAAAACACTTTCCAAATGGCGACTAGTCAGCACTAAGCATCCAGGAATGGCTCACAGGTCAAAATCTCCAGCTCCTTACATGGCTTTATCAGTCTACCTTTACCTAGTAGTGTCTGGCAGAACTTGAAGCCACTGTTACTAAGACAAATTCCTTCACGTTGGTGCAGCGTTGTGTATACGTGTGACAAGTAGCTGTTTAATACTGCAAATGACGAGTGTGATTACTAAGATAATCTAAGGTAATCTAGTGTTACTTAAGCTAATTTAGGTATAGTTTGGTTACGCTATGACGATAAACAACGTCTTAGCACAGTAAATTTGGTTATATATAAACTAATTTTCCTTAAGTTATAACAATAAAAATATAAAACTTATTCCTATTTGGCAAAAATGTCGGTTGCGTCATGAGGCTTAACCGGGCGATTATCACTGTTTAGCGTGACACACACACACACACACACACACACACACACACACACACACACACACACGACCACAAATAAACAAACACATTTCTATCCTGTTTAGTTCCGTAAATATATCAATAAAAATGACAAAATTATATCCAGAAGCGAAAACAGAGACGCCAATATTATCCACCTGTGACAACACCTTATGACAACACCTTCTGACAACACCTAATTCAATACAAATAAATTAAATTCAATATTTCTTTTAAGACTGTTATTACCTTCGACACAGACACCATCCATGAAACACGTTAATTGAAGGAAAATAATATGAGAAAAAAACATGGCATGATTAATGTTGCCTTTCTGAGAATTGAAGGAAAAGGGATCAGGGTAAACCAGCGGAGACCGTCCTGACCATTTACTTAATGTGTGTGTGTGTGTGTGTGTGTGTGTGTAAAACCGCCCAGCTGTATAAACCCAAAGAGAGCTTCCTTTAGGCCAGTGAAGTCAGCTACCGTTGTTTCTTTACTGTTTTATATAGTGAGACATTAATTGTGTAGCACTGTGAAGGTGACAAATACGAACCTTCTTATTTTTTATTTTTTAAGGACGAATTATTATTAGTTTTCCTCATCTTATCTGTTTTCCCCAACCCATACACCTATAACCCCACCCCATACACCTATAACCCCGAACCCCATAACCCCAACCCATACACCTATAACCCCACCCCATAACCCCAACCCATACACCTATAACCCCGAACCCCATAACCCCAACCCATACACCTATAACCCCACCCCATAACCCCAACCCATACACCTATAACCCCGAACCCCATAACCCCAACAGAGGCAACCCCAACAACCTTGCCTTACCCCCCCCCTCCCCACCCTTCTCTCAAGTCATGAAAGATTACGGGCAATAAGGCCATAAGTGTAGACCATAGTGAGTGAGTGACACACCTCAGACAAGATCACAAGGCGGGATGGGATCTTAATGACGATCTGTCTGCCTTAGTGTCTTGTGCCTCAGTCCATGACGACTTAATCACGAGGGAGACGGTGAGTTTTATTATATGTTGATTACCCTCATTATTACGAAGGGTTGTTCTGCCCTCATGAAAAATCAACTTTTGTTTTTTGTTTACATTTTTCGATTAGGATGACGTCGCTCACACGCACAGCGGAAGTTTTTTTTTTTTTTAAGGAACAACGTGCATAAGATTATATACAAAAGATAATTATCATGGCTACAGTATATACTACTACTACTACTACTTACTACTTTGCTGTCACTCGGAATCAAGTATGACGATCATCCAGCCATGATACAATGATATGAGTTATTAAAGATGTCACCTAGGTTGTTGAGTTTTAAGGTGACTGAAGAGACCGATACGGGACCGGCAGAGTTGTTCACAGACGTTGCACATGTGGAGGGCTCCATCTACTGCAGGAGTGGCGGCGGCAACGTCTTTCCGGCGTTGGCGCTTGTCTGCCTGGGTTTACAGTCGGGTTAATTCAAAGGTATTGACAACTCTTGTGGTAATCATCTAAGCGTTACGATGTGGAATAATCGTCCCTCAGGTGAGGGGGTCGATTTGGCACTTATCAGGTTTGTCTTAAGACTATCCTCATACATTTTCAGTTGCCGGCCAGCGTTTTTTTTTTTTCAGGGATTAGCCCTCCCGGGCACAGGCCACTGACCCACATCAGGGCGAAAATGTAATAATAATAACAATAATAATAATTAGTTCATAGAAAATAAAACTTTTAATAACAAATACAAAAGTAAAAATAGAATAATAACAATAATAATTATAACAACACTGATAGTAATATTAGTAATAATAATAATAATAATAATAATAATAATAATAATAATAATAATAATAAAGAACCGTAAACAAATACAAAAATGAAAAAAGATTAATATTGAGAAATGATGTACTGTATGTATGTTGTGTTGTCAAAGGAAGAGAAACAATTGAGACCCTGCAATTGAGCGTAAATGAGGAAGAAAGTCAGATCAGCAACCTGGGACTTAGTCACAATTTACGTGATGCCATATGGCAGCAGGGTCTACCATTAGACAACACATTATGCCTCGATGCCCCTACAGTTGGTGTCAGCAAGAATACTGGCATTTGTTCTCTTGTCTTCCCAGCGAACTCGGACGATGGAACGTAGACTACGTTGGTGAAAGTTTTCAAGTGTCTTGAGGTGCCTCCTGTATGTGACCCATGTCTCACTGCCATATAGCAGGGTGGGGAGGACCACTGCTCGATATACGTGCAACTTTGTAGATAATTTCAGCTCCTTACAGCTGATGGCACGGGTATGGAGTCTGCCAAAGGCTTGAGATGCACATCTGATCCGATGCTGAATCTTTTCATCAATGTCCACGGTGGTGGGCAGGTGGGAGCCTAGATACTGAAAGTGGGTAACATTCGAGAGGGTAGTACCATTCAGCTGGATGGATGGTGGAGGTGTGGCTGAACCAGGGGCGGACTAAAAGAGAATCTGAGTCTTATGCACATTTACCTCAAGGCCGAAGTGTGCATAGGCATCTGCACACCTGTAGGTGTTCAGGATCACTTTCAGTGTGAGCGACAAGGGTGAGGTCGTCTGAAAACTGAAATTCAGTAATGGGAGCTGCCGACACCTTTTTCCCGCCTGGAGTCGACTTATTTGGAAAAGATCTTTCATCCGGTATACTCTATGTTCACCCCGCCGGCTAAAATGGCACGAGCACGAGTAAGGGAGGCAGCCATGAAAATGGAAAAGAGAGTTGGTGCCAATATACATCCTTGTTTTACCCCGTTTGGATGGGGAAGAAATCAGACTGGGTGCCATTGTGCACGACACTGCCGTTCATGCTGTCGTGGAGTTGCCTCACAATGGCGATGAATTTTGGTGAGCAACCAAACCGGCTGAGGGTGCGCCAGAGGGCTTCCCTGTTGACCGAGTTCAAGGCCTTGTTAGATCGATAAATGCCTGTACATGTCACAGCGTTGTTCTCTGCACTTTTGCTGTATCTGGCGGTTAGCAAAGATCATTTCAATGGTGTCACGTAATGGTCTAAGGCCACAATGAGATTCTGGGAGGAAGTTTTCTGCCTCAGGAAGAAGTCTGTTTAGGAGGACTCGGCGATAATCTTGCACGCTACGGACAGCAGCGAGATCCCGCGGTAGTTGCCACAGTCTGACCGGTCTCCCTTGTTCTTATAAACATTGACAATGGCGGCGTCTTTAAGAGCTTTGGGGGA
Organism: Homarus americanus; assembly: GCF_018991925.1. Taxonomy (NCBI): domain Eukaryota; kingdom Metazoa; phylum Arthropoda; class Malacostraca; order Decapoda; family Nephropidae; genus Homarus; species Homarus americanus. The sequence goes on from NW_024713129.1 coordinate 16,625,973, forward strand.
TTTCCTCCTTTCCCATATATTCTCCAGGAGAGAGTGGAGACGGCTAGTAAGCAGAGGTCCTCCTGCTTTATACACCTCGGCTGGGATTCCATCAGGCCCTGAGGCTTTGTTATTTTTCATCTGTTTGATGGCAGTAGTTACCTCATCCAGGGATGGAGGATAGCTGAGATGGGTCAGCTGAGGGCCATATAAACCCCCACATCTTACAACAACACTTCAGAGAATTGTGTTGATGGCTTTACCAGCAAGTGTAATTTCTATGGCTGGTTATCTGACTAGAATAATTACTGTATATCATTAGGCAACAAGAGTCTGGACGTGTACATATTCCTTCTGTTTGGATATGAGAACACCAAGTTGCCCCCCGCCCCCTTCCCGACCCTCAGTGAAAGGAATCATAAAGTAGCAAATTTATTACATTTCTCGACCTGTAATATTGCTTGTGGTCAAACATTACTCACATAGTTATAGATGGTTCATATACTACTGTTCTCCTTCCCTAATTATTGCTCCTTAAGATGCTTTTGCCTCCTAAGTAAATTATAATTATTGCACATCCCTTATATTTGTTACTTCTTATGAAACTTAGTTAAAAAGAAGCTAACAATTAATGAAAAGGAGATGAAACAAGAAACAATTATCTACTAGCAATTCCCGCATCTTATAATCCATAACTAAGTCTTTCTGCTGTTTAGGCAAAAAATAAAAATAAAAAATAAAAAAATCCTCTAACAACTAACGGTGAATGATGATGATGTCCTTCCCTCTGTGAAAAAGTTTTGATGTTTTTTTTTTTTTTTTTTTAGACTTTGTATATCCATAAATAATCAGGATTTTTTTTAATGTTAATATAGATCGCCAAGCCTGTGTAGCTCCATGTGATATCCAGGAATCGTGGAAATGTACGGCCCTCCACCTTGATTTGTGGTCACTAATATATCACCATCGGCACTTCCCTGTACCTCCACAACGACTTGTAATTACAGACTGACACTCTTTCTTTATTTTGTAATTATACTTCCACGTGAATCATTAATCATTTTGCAAGGCGATACGAAATCTTTCCTCCAGAATACTGCTACTGTCATAAGCCCAACTTCCCCATCATAAACAACACAGTGGACGAGGTTGGGTTTTATGCCACACCAACGAGCTCACACATAATGCAGGGGCAAATTACGCTCACCACATGGTCACATCATACTTAATGTTGGGTCATGTTGTCCCTAAAACCACATGATATAAGTAGCAGTACATTACGCTACATTCGGAGTATCACTGCGCATTACGTGGTCATTTCACAGTTAACACAAGATGGCGTCACATGTAACATAATGTGACGTTATGCATCAAGTGGATTAACGTCATGCTTAATGCAGTGCAACTTCATAAATAACGCGAGGTGACGTCATACACTGGGCGGGGCATGAACGTAACGCGATATAGTGACGGTGGTGGAGGTGATTAATGGCTGACACCCGACTATGGCTTTTTAATCAATCACCGACATACACAGAGCTTCCTGGTTAATTGATTTTGGAGAGTAGACAAAGAAAGTGTGTGTGTTTTTATGTATGATTTTTCCAGGGTGCATCAATAATAATGAATGATAATAAAAATAAAATAATAATAATAATAATAACAATAATAATAATAACAATAATAATAATAATAATAATAATAATAATAAAACAGGAATGAGTGAGGTGCTGAGAGAGAGAGAGAGAGAGAGAGAGAGAGAGAGAGAGAGAGAGAGAGAGAGAGATAAAAGCATATCATCTGTTTCCGGGTTAACAATGTGACTGTATAATTTCTTGAGGGACAAAGATAAATTCTCGGGAATAATTCTAACGATTATTTAACAGTCTTATCCCCCAAGACAAGTCAGAGTGGGCGGGGGTGTCGTGCTAGCCAGCCCTAACACAACCTCCAGAGATGCGCTCAGTAAACAAATTAGTTCTATTACAAAGCGAAAGAATAACGAATCATTTCATAAGTATTATTTTATCGTAAACGATTTCGTAAACGGAGAGAATCAGATTACCTTTAACTTCAAAGGCTTCTTTAACAGAGATAGAAATAATAATTTAATAAATATTTAACCGACAAATAAAAAAGAGGAAGCAGAAAGGATTAATTTTTAGTTATTTTCTTTAGTTTATATTTGCATTATTTTTATCAAAGAGAAAAGAGAGAATTTAAATTTATTATATTTCAGTAACAAAATAATGTCTTTAACAGAGAAAAGAAAGAATTACCTCAGAAATTGTCATTAATATAAATAACCATTGCGTTAACAGACAAAAAAACCAAAAGATTATATTAAAAACAATTTTCTTTAATTTCAACAAATAAATGAACACTACAGCGTTGCTTTCATAACAACTGTGATTATAACCACTGAACGGAAACTAATTAAACACACACAACACTAACACTCTGCATTTGATTACGACAAACTGAAATCTCTCCAGCCAATGCGTTAACACCAGTCAATGGGTTAAAGTATTCAGTGCTTCAACAAAGAGGATCGAAACCGTCACTCAAATACTAATATCAAAATGAGGATGAAAGGCATTAGATACTACCCACGTGTGCCTTTGATCAACATATACCACGTACTATACAGGATCACGGCTGACCATGCGCGTGACACTATTGGTTTTCCTCCTCTTAAATGACGCTGTTTATATAAATTCATGGGTGTCACCGCTGGACACCGTTACGTCATCGTTTTCTTTCACGACCGAAAAACATTGTATCACCATTCTTGGGACAGACACACAGGACCGAAACAATACCCTGCCCAGTATTCATAGTGAGGATAATAAGGTAGAACTGAAGGTAAACAATGGCCCAAAGTAACCATCTGGGGGGGTCTAGATGTCAGTGAATCAGTTGAATTTTTACAAGCCTCCTAGATGAAGATTCGAACCCTGGACTAATAATCTCCCAGAACAGTAAAATAACCATTCTATCATCATAACCAAGACGATGACGAAGACTCCACAGTAAAAGCTTTTCATCTAAGACTTGAGGGACACGATACAAGATAATGTAACGGAGAATTTTGATCATGTATTCATCTTAGACCAATTCCGGACACATCTGAGGCAGCCAGGAACTTAAACTCTCACCAATTATGGCGTCACCTCCGGAGTAAAAAAAAGTGGAAGACAATTATAATATTTATCCAGCAGTTTTCCTCGTCTACAGTTAACTAAAACACGAGATATAGTAATTTTGTTTAGTTATGGTTGAATTTGGCAAAGAGTTCACAAGGAAACACAAGGGTAAAATGTCTAAAGAAAGAGAGAGAGAAAGAAAGGTGTGTGTGTGTGTGTGTGTGTGTGTGTGTGTGTGTGTGTGTGAGTATTCTATAATGTTATCCTGACGTGCACAGAAAACATTCAACACAGACAGGCTCGGCCAGTTGGTCGGGGACTTTACGAGTGCTTTAGTTTAACAGTCGTGTGGCTGAGTCATTCTTGAGGATTTACAATGAAGGTAATAATTGTCTGTGTGTATCTGTGTGTGTGTGTGTGTGTGTGTGTGTGTGTGTGTGTGTGTGTGTGTGAATATTTTTATCACGTGAATTTATAGGTTGCATGTATGCATGTATGTATGTATGTATGTATGCATGTGTAAATCTGATGGTTTATGGAAGGTTTTAAGGAATCTACTTAAACGTGGGTAAGAACACTGAACAAACGTAGATAAGAACACTGAACAAACGTAGATAAGAACACTGAACAAACGTAGATAAGAACACTGAACAAATGTAGATAAGAACACTGAACAAACGGAGATAAGAACACTGAACAAACGCAGTCGCCGTATGTTCATTACTCGTACCTGTCGTTAATACAATAAACCTGGACTGTTAAACCCTACTAACCCTACTGTTAAACCTGTACTAATAAACCCTTCAAAATCTTTTAAATAATAGACATCTTCGTTAGATATGTGACCCAACCTGGTTTAGAAATACTCATAACATCAAGATGGAAGGAAGAAGACCCGAAGTCGACTCCGTAATCTAACAGAGAAATTTACACAGAGGAATCAGTCTTCAGATCCCAAGCAAGTACGAATATTTTACCGAAAACACACTATAATGTAGACCAGTCCTCGTCCCACCACGCCCGCGCTCACAAACAACCTAAGGTAAGTAAAAGCTACGGTGTTCGCCTCTTGATGTAAGTGAGGGCGAGGAACACTGAAGTCGGTGTAAATGGTCAGTTTATGCCCTCTGACCAGGTAGATATTAATTTAAGCCAAGTTGTACCCCGAGTGTAAACTAGCCCAGGGGAGATACTACCCAGGGATTCATTCTGTTATATAATCTAACCTAACTTATATCCCAGGGTAAGTTAAATAAACCTTAGTAAAAAAAAAAACAGTTAGGATATGACTTACCTGTTACTCAGAGGGGCAGAAAAGCTGATCATTAATTAGGAAGCATTTGTGTGTCTAAAAGTGACTCTCCTCATCCTGGGGTGATATTATTCTTAACCTAACACTACTACTTCTGGCCCAACACACGTATTTCATTATATAAAACTGGGCGGTTTGTATTCATAACAGTGTGTGTGGGCCGCTGGCAATATGAAAAAAATGTTGTGTATCAACTTTATATATTTTGATACCAGAGGTGGACTAATGATGGATGAGTTATCGTGTCAGAGACCTTTAAATTGCATACATACATAACTGCACCTCCGGCTATTGCTGGGTGGCCCATAAAATGTGTAGCAGAGCTGAGCGTGGAAAAATTAAATAGGAATTTACTTTGATGGCTGGATCACGCCGTCCAGCGTCACATGTTACAGGTAATTATATTTGTACATAGTGCCGGACTACACAAAAATATCGTTTGACGAAATTCTATGAAACAGAATGAGAAACACAGAAACTGTCACTCTCCAGGTTAATGTGGGCGAGGCAGGTGACCCAGCTAGGTCCTGACGTCACTACACGAAGGGACACCACTGATTCTTCCTGCTCCTCCACCTCTTCCTCTTCCTCCTCCTGCTACTCCTTCTCCTCTTCCTCCTCCTCTTCCTCAGATAATGTTTACAACATTGATAACTTTTCATCAACACACTTGCCTGGTACAATGTAATTTCTCTTATTTCTTACTACACTCGTTATTTTCTTGTTTTCCTATGAACAAATTTCTCCTCCTTTTCACTTTCTTTAACATTATATTTCCTTAAAATGTTTCTTTAATAAATGTTAAATTCAGACACTGACGATGACTTAACATCTGTGTACGATGACTGAACCATTTGTGTGTACGATGGCTTAAACATTGCGTACGATAATTAAACTTAGCCTCTCGAGTCCGATGTCTTAACCCCTTGAATATAATGACATCTTTTTGAGTCTGATGTCTTAACCCATAGAGTAAGATGGCAACCCCGAGTACAATGAATTAGCCCCTGAGTTAGATATCTTAACTCCTTGATAACGACGATTTAGACCCCTCCATTATCATGTCTTACCCACCTGATAACGACGAATTTAGACCCCTCCATTACCATGTTTTAACCCCTTGATAACGACGACTTAACCCCTTGAGCACTGTCTTAACCCTTTCAATACGATGGTACATTCCCTTGAGTAAGATGACATAGTAATCAGAGAGGTTAAAACACACTACTCAAACAATCAAATTACAAGTCTACATGATACTCGTAAAGTGGGACGTCGTCAGATTCGAAAATAATTTGGATATAATTAAGAGGATTCAGATAAAGGATCCACTTTAGATCTGAATCCAAGTGCTCCACGCTGCAGATGTCGCCACTTACCCCAGTCATGACGACCAGTCCTGCGGGGCCGCATCAGCCATGGTCAAAATACGGTTCGTTTTCACGTTTTTCGCAGTTTCTTGTCCGTATGTGTCGTTTCTCTGCTCCCAGCCATCGTATCAACCTGAAATTATAAACAAACGTTTAGAAAATCATAAGGCATCAACAGTGAATATGTGTTAGGTGTCAAATATGATCCTTCACTGTTTCTCACGTAAGATAGGAATTTATATTTAATCTCTCTCTCTCTCTCTCTCTCGTCAAGTCACGGCTTCTGACCTTCAGCTGTGGCCTTGACATTCATCCCATCGCCCAACAGTCATTCAATTTGGTCCAACCATTTATTGAAATAGTTTGTTCACACAAACACACACACACACACACACACACACACACACACAATCATCTACAGTAAAAAGAAACGGTTGAAAATACTATAAAGACATTTAACTAGCTAGATGATTGTTTGCCAAAAAGATAATCAACTTTATTTTTATGAAGACAAGGCAAAGTAGGTCACCACTACACCATAATATTCATATGAACGCAAGAATGAACGTACAGTAGCTAAAACAACTATCTGTGCATAAATATGAGGGCTGTCACTAGTCACACGTAAAACTTCGGAGTATATCGACCCCCAACCTGCACAGACAGTTGTTTAAGCGACTGTACATTCTCCTTAACATTCTTCAAGTGTTGGATAATGTTTTATATTTCAAATACCCCATAAATCACATGCAAAAATACCACTGACGACTTTAATAAACTTCTGAATTACATTTGAACATCTCTCTCATCCAGACCACTTGTGTTAGTTCCGATATTTGTAAATAAACAATTATGATTCTCCCTAACAAAAGCATCTCTGTCCACTCCTTCGCCCGTGAAACTTTCTTTGTGTTACTATATACAGGACCTTCCCTCTGTCTCCCGGTATTTTTGTAGCCAGATCTCACAATCTCTACTAACTAGGCCCTTAAATTAAAGCCAATCATCACCAAAAAAACTAGTCCCTAAGGCCTCGTACACACTGAGATAGATTGTTGCGCGACTGTTTCTAGACAATGTATCTTGGTGTGTACGAGGCTTAACACCCCAGCCAGCCCAAGACTTCAAAATTACGCCTTTCCATTCCCTGATTGTTAGCCCTCAGCGTCAGTACCAGGAGCATAAGTCTCTAACCTTACCATCAGGTCCTTAGAGTCCAGGGTAACAGCCCCGTGTTTTAGCTCCCTTCGTGGCGTGACTGACACTTTTAACGCCGCAGTGGTTCCTTCCCAATACAGGATGGTGGGTGTGAGGGCGGACGGTGTACGGGGCGGCCCAAGAAAGTGATGGAGCCCGCACAGTACGAGGTAAGTCTCACACACACACACACACACACACACACACACGACAAAAAACAAAATCGTTCAATCTTTTGCTTCCGGTCTGATAACAGTGTCGATCAATACATGACACAATATCCCTACACGCTGGAACGACGTCACCAGTGAGTGTTTACAACATCAAAAACTACCATCCACACGACACTACACCTTGTGACACTCCCCTGCCCCCCCATGGTCAAAACATAAATATAAACAAACACAATGAATTCAAAAAACTAATGACAGAAGTTAAAAACAATTGGGTCACCTGAAGATTCATCCCACAGCTTATTTCACCTGAAGATTAACCACCCTATTGCTACCAGGGGGGTTAGGTTAGGTTAGGTTCAGGTGTAATAAGCAAATCTTCAGGTGATCCTAAAATAAATAATAAGCGGATTTGGTTAGGTTAGGTTAGGTTAGGTTAGGTGTAATAAGCAAATCTTCAGGTGATCCTAAAATATATAGTAAGCGGATTTTTTTACACAATATAAACAGTCAGCGCGTTACGTTGTTACAGAGGAAGGTACGTGATGGCTATTTGTATACACCCAATGGCCTTGTCTCGTATGAATTGGACATCGTTACCTCCCGCTCTTGCCCCAGAAACCAAATTATCTCCTAGACCACACACCACAGTCTCCACCCTCCCACACACACACCACGGTCTCCACCCTCCCCCACACACCACAGTCTCCACCCTCCCCAACACACCACAGTCTCACCCCCCCACACAGTCTCCACCCCCCTCCACGCCACAGTTTCCCTTCCCCACACACCACAGTCTCACCCTCCCACACACCACAGTCTCCACATCCCCCACACACCACAGTCTCCACCCCTCCCCACACCTCCACCCCCTCCCACCACACCACAGTCTCCATCACCTCCACACCATCCCCTCCACGTCTGCCTCCCCCACCACAGTCACCCTCCCCACCCACAGTCTCCCCCACACACCTGTCTCCCACACTCCCTCAGTCCACACCACAGTCTCCACCCCTCCCCACAGTCTCCCCTCCCCACACACCACACCCTCCCCCCCACACACACAGTCTCCACCTCCCCACACCATAGTCCACCACTCCTACATAGTCTCCACCCTCCCACCACAGTCTCCACCTCCCCCACACACCACAGTCTCCACCTCCCCCCACACACCACAGTCTCCACCCTCCCCACCCACACACCCCCAGTCCCCACAGTCCCACCACAGTCTCCACACATCACCACAGTCTCCACCACCCCACACACCACAGTCTCCCACCTCCCACACACCACAGTCTCCACCACCATCCCCTCACACACACACCAGTCTCCACCTCCCCCACACACCACAGTCTCACCTCCCCCACACACCATAGTCTCCACCCTCCCCCACAACGACAAATAATCCGCAACACAACAGCCGATCATGACCACTGCCATTAACCCACGACGCCCTTGTCAACCAGATTCCTTTGGTTGTGTGGCCTCCTCGCCGACGCCCATGGCAACGCCTGTACCTCACGCCCACCCATTCTTCAGCCGCCCACGCCAAAACCCACGGCAACCCCCACAACCACGCCCATGAGGAAGAACGGGCGAGAGACAGCCTGGAGTGGACCTTGAGGGCTGAGTACGACCACGAGAAGGACCTATTTAGGGACAAGCCAGCTACCCTACGTCGTTCAGGGTCAGTCAACAGAACTAAAGCCGTATGAGTGATAAGAAATTTTAAAGTAAGGCTGATAAGTATACTCGTATATGTTAAGTCTAATATTTTTAAAAACTATAAGTATTTATACGTCTTAAACCTATAAAGTTTATAAGTATTTCTTCAAGTCTTAAAAACTTCAAGTCTTAAAAACCACAACTCAAAGTAGTTAAGCAAGTCTTGAAACCACAGCCATAAAGTACATAACCAAGTCTTTATAACTAGTCTTAAAATTAGTCTTACAGTAATCCAGTAAGTATCAAAACCAGAGTTAGAGTTCTTTAATAAGTCTTAAAAAATTAGCCTTACATTACTTCAGCAAGTCTTACTTACACACACACACACACACACACACACACACACACACACACACACACACATGATTTTTAAGTTTTCAATTCCTAAAAAAAAATAAAAAATAAAATTAAAAGTCCATCGGTTTGTGTGTCAGTCAAGTTCTTTCAGCACCTAAAAAGTCTTGAAGTTCAACCTAATCAACACCTCTTATCATCAAGTCCCTTAAGTTCTCTAGTACTTCTGATTGTCTTAAGTCCATCAGTACCAATTGACGTTAGGTTCCTCCTCCATATTTAAGTCCAAAAGTCCCAAGAATTTTTAAAACGAAACTTAAAAACAAAATTCTTAAAACCAAAAGAACCAGTAACCTAAAATTCTATTTGTCCGAAAGTTAATATCTCAAAATTTTATAATCCTCAAACCGCTGTAATTCAGAAGATTTTCGCGTTCGTAATCTTTCATCTTCGTAAGTCCTTTAATTCCTTAAATTACGTTGTATTTAAATCAAATAATTTTTTAGTTTTTAAATCAGGAAATTCTTACACTCATGAATTCGCCAAATTCTTAACTTTCTTGGTCCGCAAATTCTAATGTTCCTAAATCTTTAAGTTCTTGGTACCTTAAGACCCTCTAAGTTCCTGGAGCTCTTCAATTCATAATTTCACAAATACTTAAAATTCTCATATTTCTAAATATACCTTCAATCATCAAACACTCAATAAATTAAATTTTTGCAAGCACCCTAAACTACCTCCCATTACCTGTAAGAGCACAGGTCCTTAAATTCAACAAAATAACCGAGTATATTAGTTTTGTTTTAATTATTTACGTCGAATACTTCAACAGCCCTGAGTCATTAGCCACTGTTCACATCATCATGACTTTCTGTACCAGACAAAACTTTTTTATTAAAGAATCATTAAAGATGTATTTTTCTTATCATCTTTCTGATATATAATAAACTTGTTTTAATTAACGGCAAGACCTTTGTTATATAATGTCAATGTTAAGAAAGTGTGTAAAAAATCAGCTTCCTTAATTGATATATTTGAAGAAAACAAAAATATACCCCCCCCCCCCAAGTAAAATGAAAAATAAGTGAAGATTTTTGTCATGAAAGGCAAACAAGAAGGCAACCCCCAAAAATCATTGATGAGAGAAATCATTCGGAATAACAAACAAAAAATTAATTATTGTTTTTCGATAATTGTTCGCCTCCGTGAAATGTGACTTCGACCACCAGAATGTAATGGCATGTATGATGACAGGCTCTCTCTCTCTCTCTCTCTCTCTCTCTCTCTCTCTCTCTCTCTCACACACACAATTTAGTCGACTACTCACTCCCTCAGCCTCTGTTTGTCCCATCCTCTCTCCTTCTCTCTTCCTTACTTTGTCTCATCCTATCTCTCTACTTCTCAATCTACCTCTCCCACTTTCCCTCCCTTACGACACGATCACAGTCATGAAAACTCGCCAAGAACACAAAGGGAGGCAGAATGTAAACTTACCCAACCTTACTCTCGCATTTCACACCTTCCCTCTCGTTCACAACACTACACTCATGTCTCAGTCTCTATCAATACTCGGGAAATGATACTGTGGAATGCAATCTTTTTAGGAGTATTTGTTGCACTGAGGAAAATTTTATATTCTATACGCATTTTCTTTTCCGAGTAATATTTTTTTCGTTCGTGTGTGTGTGTGTGTGTGTGTGTGTGTGTGAGTGTGTGTGTGTCACCACCGACCACCTTTTCTCCTTGCATCAGAAGACAACGAGATGTATGGTTTCAATCAGCGGCAGCGCGTAGTCCCTAGCCTGCCCTTACACTTGTGGTAATCTGCACAAATGGCAAGTTATGAACCAGCTGAGGGGACTCAAATGGCCCATAGCCTAACTCTCTCCTGATTGGCTATCTCCTCTTGCTCCTGATTGGTTGGCTCTTCCCCCCTGACGATAAGACCCGAAAGCTAACTGGTAAATTGTGATCGTAGAGCCCGTCGCGTGATGGTTCTGGCTTTTGTGTATAAGATTGTTGTAGCGTCTTATCTCTGAGTTGATAAGAAATGGGTTAGTCAAATGTAAATCCACCTGAGTATTTCCTAATTGTTGACATCAGTACACTGCCCTTCTACCCACTGTAATAGAAACTAATAGAAACTTTAGTAATACTGAAGGGCCTATCATTAACATTGTTTTTCAAGAGATAAATTCGAGATCCAAAACACAGAATTACAGGATTATAAATTAAACCATCTGATAACAAACCTTTCACATACCCTGAATTCTGGAGTTTATTTCAGTAAGACAAAGGGGAGGCACCACCCACTCAGTACAGGAGGTGGGGAGACCTCTAGGACTACTGAAGTTACAACAAGATCAGGGTCATAATTTGGGTTTAATTGTATTTGATCTTGAGAGGTATTACGTCAAGTTATCGTATTATATGTGCATGAATACTTCCTTCCTTCCCTCACACTTCCTCCCTTTCCTCACACTTTCTTCCCTCCCTCACACTTCCTCCCTTCCCTCATACTTACTTCCTTCCCTCACACTTTCTTCCCTCCCTCACACTTCCTCCCTTTCCTCAAACTTCCTCCCTTCCCTCACACTTTCTTCCCTCCCTCACACTTCCTCCCTTCCTCACACTTTCTTCCCTCCCTTCCTCCTTCCCTCACACTTCTTCCTTCCCTCTTCCTTCCTTCCCTCCCTCACACTTTCTTCCCCCTCATACTTCCTCCTTCCTCCACTTCCTTCCTGCTCTCCCTCACACACTTCCTTCCTTCCTCCACTCCCTCACTTTCTCCTCCTCCACCTTCCTTCCCTCCACTTCCTCTTTTCTCCCTTCCCTCTCACACACTTCCTTCCTTCCCCCCTCTCCTTTCCCCTCACACTTTCCCTTCCTCACACTTCCTTCCTCCCTCACACTTTCTCCCTTCCCTTCCTCTTACACTTTCCTTCCTTCCCTCACATTTCTTCCTTCCATCATACTTCCTTCCTTCCCTCACCTTCCTTCTCCCTCACACTTCCTCCCTCCTCCACACTTCCTCCTTCCCTCCTTCCTTCCCTTCCACTTCCTCCCTCCTCCACACTTCCTCCCCTTCCCTTCCACACTTCCTTCCCTCTCCTTCCTTCCCTTCCACCTCCTCCTTCCCTCCACTTCCTTCCTTCCCTCACACTTCCTCCTTCCCTCCACACTTCCTCCCTTCCCTCATCTTCCTTCCTTCTCACACTTTCTTCCTTCCCTCACCCTTCCTTCCCTCATCTGCCCTTCCTCCCTTCCCTCCACTTCCTCCTTCCTCCACTTCCTCCCTTCCCCTCCTTCCTTCCCTCCCTTGCCTTCCTCCTTCCTCATTTCCTCCCTTCCTTACTTCCTTCCCTCCCTCTCCTCTTCCTTCCCTCCCCTCACTTTTCCTCCTTTCCCTCACTCCCTCCCTCACTTCCTCCTGCCCTTCCTCCTTCCTTCGCACTTCCTTCCCTCCCTCGCACTTCCTTCCCTCCCCTCACACTTCCTTCCTTCCCTCACACTTCCTCCCTTCCCTCACACTTCCTTCCCTTCCCTCACACTTCCTTCCCTCCCTCACACATCCTTCCTTCCCTTCCTCGTCATCATATATGTACTTCCTTCCCTCGGGATATACCCCCGCAACATACATCAATCAATGAACAAAACTTGGTAAACATTCGCTGGGGACAAATCATACACGAGTCATGCCACAACCTCACACCACTGTCCACAGGCGAGACGGGAGACTGTGTCAGGAGGATTTGACAAGGAGGACGGTGCTAAGAGAGGTGAGGGAGGCGCTGCAAGAGGGCGGGGAGTGGCAGGAGGAGAGCGGGAAGAGGCTGGAGGGAGAGACCACACACCGTTCCTCCAGCACCAACAACAGTCAGACTCACACCAACAACAACGGTACTGTCATGATCACACTAAACTCTTCTGCTGTTTTGCTTTTACCGTTATTATTACAGTACTGTATTATTCTAATTTCAATTGACATAACTTAATATTCATTTCGATTTCCTCAGCGCTTCGCAAAATTGAAGAGCATGGATGAATTAAGGAGGTTGAGAGGTTAAAGATCATCGTACTCAACGGGTTAAAGAACATCGTACTCAAGGGGTTAAGGTCATCGTACTCAAGGGGTTAAAATCATCGTAAACAAGGAGTTAAAATCATCGTAAACAAGGAGTTAAAATCATCATACTCAAGTGGTTAACGTCATCGTAATCAATGAGTTAAGGGCGCCTGGGAGTGCTAGTCATTACCTTGACTACTACACTGTATCCATGTGCCGCCCACAATCTGATTTTCGTCATATCATCAGCCCCTCCCAGCGTCTCTGTTCCTCTACACACGGGTAAATAACACTTGACCGTGAGCCTGAGACAGATTACAATATATCTCGGTCAGATAAATGTGAATATTTACCTACCGGACTGATACACAAATATGATGTTCGATGTCATTACGAAATCAAATCACACTTAAATCAATAATACCCTTCGTTTGTAAACATTATGAAAACACACACACACACACATACACACACATACACACACACACACACACACACACACACACACACACAGGCAATATTGACCTCTGTTGTTGAAAATCAATAGCTTTTGATCATTGTTTTTAAGCTGAAACAAAAACAAAGGCTTGAAAAATAAGTTACAAAAAATCTTTCTCTTTGACGTCTCTCCCCTCTCCTTTTCCCCTTCACATTTCCTTTCTACCTTTCCCCTTTCCCCATCCCCCATCTTCTTACGCCCTTTCCCTTCTCTCTCTATACGACGAAAAGAAAATCCATTAACGGCAATTACCAAATAATTACCACGCCAGCATATTCCCCACAACAAACCCGTGTTTACTTACCACTATTACGGACCATCAAAGCGCACCCAGTATAGTAGTAAACATTCATTCGGGGGGGGAAGGAAATCACATATATTCCCCCGACTGACGAGATATCACCATGCAAAACATACGTAAGTTGACGGGGCTGTAGCTGACGATAAACAGTCAATTAAATCCCTTTGATAGATAAGGAGCTCGCGAAAGGTAAAGTCAAACTGTATAGGATGGAAATTTCCACCCCAAGTACAATGACAACATAGCCATCAGTTTCCAAGATTGATGGCTGAAGTGTGAAGTAAACAGTATTGTGTGAGTCAGATAAGATACAAGACTCGAGACACAATAACGAGTATAATAAGTGTGAAGTAAACAGTATTGTGTGAGACAGATAAGATACAAGACTCGAGACACAATAACGAGTATAATAAGTGTGAAGTAAACACAGATAAGACTCGAGACACAATAACGAGTATAATAAGTGTAGAAATAAACAGTATTGTGTGAGTCAGATAAGATACAGACTCGACACAATAGACACAATAACGAGTATAATAAGTGTGAAGTAAACAGTATTGTGTGAGACAGATAAGATACAAGACTCGAGACACAATAACGAGTATAATAAGTGTGAAGTAAACAGTATTGTGTAGCGTTATATTGCCTGCTCCTCTACCACACTGGACCAGGGACTGACCCCTCATCTCTCTATCTATACATGCAACTTTCTCCTCAGGCCACAGCAACTCCACGAACACGTCGAATGAATGAGAAATAATTAAGATAAAGTCGTAATCAGGTCAGAGTAATAGTCACGATGATAATAACTATGGCAGGGTATTTATTACGCAAGAGAAATAACTATGCTACAGTAATAAATGTAAATAATTATTATGTTAGTGATAACTAGAGTAAATTAATAATTAGATTAGAGTAGTAAGTACAGTACGTTACAAACATAATTATAATATAATAATTTATACAAACACACTAAGACTGGCGAGGCGCTGTACAGATTCAATAAACAGAAAAAAACAATCCCAACTCCATTACAGTAACTTAAGATCTTCATGACGACATAATGTGATCGAGCAATAATTGTGACCTGGCAACTCACCCCACGTAATAAATATAATTAGGACTCGATTACTAATATTTTCATGGTAAAAAATTATTATTGTTGTGACAGGGAATACACACACACACACACACACACACACACACACACACACACACACACACACTCAATGGGTCAATTACTCTGTTCTAAGGAGTTATTCTGGGCCTTCCTGTGTTTACCTTTTAAGCTGAGGGAGGAATTTTAAGATCACCTGAAGATTAGACACCCCAGCTTATTTCACCTAAAGATTAACCACGCTCACCTAACGAAGATTATTAGCTTACTTCACCTCCTTCTCTTCCTATCTACTATCGTGCTCTTTATCCCCATAGCTCCTCCTCCACCTGCACTTCCCTCGCAATACGTGACTGAGGTCAATTATTTAATGACAGTAATTAGGTAAGCCACCGCGCCAACCCCTTTGTCTCTCAATATTTTATACACCACACATGACGGTTCATCCACCATGGTCATCTCTAACTCTTATGCTCGTACTACAAGTATATAACAAACCAAACAAGATTATACACCATAACACTGACTACTGTTTAGTGTGTTTGGAACAGAACTTAATGTCTGGGTTAATACAGGGTAGTGTTTGCACGCAAGACTTCCCCTTCAAAATTACATCACTTTAAGGCCACTAGAAAACCCATTACGTAAATTAAAAGTAGAAGTCCCAATTACAAGCCCTGTGAATCTCGTTCTAGGGGTAACTGTTGTGATTGTTCCACCTCAGAAGGGTAAATTGAGATTTTATTACAAGGTAGGTAAGGTGGAGCACAGCGCCCCCCAAGCATACGTCAGAGCAACACTGTGATTTACTGGTATTCACACAACATGGCCAAGAATAGGCGCTGAGACCCTTTTCATTCTTCCTCAACACATCCGAGTCTGTCATTATTTAAAAAAATACTCACTGAGCGAGTCATTTTTACAGTACGTAAATAATATTGTGTTAATATCACAAACGTGCCATTTTTATTATGCCTCTTCACATCTTAAGCTTCTTCACCATAATCATGCATTTCGTAATGAATATATTTATATTCATGAGAAACATAAAAAAATCCATTTCAGATTAATTCAATTTAATAAAATCAGAACACACAACCAGACAGTTCCTGCCCACACGAAATATTCTAAAATAACTAACTTTCCTGGTCACCTCTGATACAACACTGATCATGCTGTGTTATATATATAGAGGTTTTAGATGTGTTAGTCAGCTCTATGAACGTCTTTCTTCATTGTGAACCCGTGAGACAAGTTTTCTAGCGCGAGCCTGGCCCTCTCACGCTATGCCTCTATTGCTCACCGTCATCACCAGTTGTTTTGCCAGCACATATTGTTCTCATTTACTAGGAAATAGCTTTCATTACCTCTTAATTTATACTCATAACTGGTTTAGTGCCAGGAGACGCCCCATGTTAACACTGGGGTATTATTTTAAGCATAACGAGATAAGAGAAACAAGGCACATAACATTTAACTTCTTCTGTGTTACTCCTCTATACGTACGATTTTTTATAGGCCTGACTTGTTTATCCATTCTAAGAGTGTGTTGTGTTACAGGTTCAAGCGTGGTGGGTGTGAGGCCTCGGGTGGTGCGAGTGAGGACACGGGATTCCTTGGTCACCTCGCTGCTGTACACACCTCGCCCTACACATACCCTCACGATGCCAAAGGCTGCCCCGGGCTACGCCAGGAACCCGAACGGTGCCTTCTTCACCTCGTAGCCCCACCCTCATCACTAGTAACGGGCGCCTGAATCTGTCTCAGACGCCAGTAACAGTGTTGTTATTATTATGTTTTTAAAACTTCAACATCTTGAAGCATAAAAAATTCACTGAAAGCAGTGCCTTGTTCGTTCATGTTAGGAATAATAATCACCCCATTGCTTGGGAAAAAAGCTTAGAAGTATTCAAATCACCTTGTGTCACAGAAAGACTTCTGGTTGAAGCTAGTTTGATTAAGGAATTAAAATCAATAAACCTTAGTGATGGTCAGTTCAAAACTGATATGTTACATAAATTTATTTGTCAGTGGCCCAAGGTTAAAAATGCTTTGAAAACCTTTGATCTAGATGTATGATAGTTATTTTGTGGGTCCTTTTTTCTGACCTGACCTGGCTAGTCACGTCACCACCCTTCTCTTAAGCTCCTCTACGTGTGTGTTGGTGTGGGGATTAGTGGATGTCATCATTATGACCTGACCTCATGTTTTTAGGTCACCCTGTATATTTAAGCCTCTCTCTGTCCATGTAATCCAGTTGCCTCTGAAGATGTCTTGAATAAAGACGAAAGCTAAGGTACTCCGTTGTTTCCATTTTCCCGTGTGATTTTATCAAGATATATATATATATATATATATATATATATATATATTTCATGTACATATATGACTCAACTATTACTAATATATTAATCAAGAATAGCCCAACCTTGAATGTAAATGGAAGTGTTTACTGCATTCCATGTTGCAATTGTAATGGGAATTATGTAGGACAAACTGGGAAGCATATATATATGCCACTTTTAAATGTAAAACTGTGTTGGTAGTAAGTTCACAGAGTTTTACCGTATGCGCGATTGTTGTTTTATTTCTATCTAAATATAAAAAACACAGAGCTGTTGATTAATAAATGTGACAGGTATGAAGGTGTCAAGTGCTTACCTTACCCGTTTAACACTCATTATAACCATTCAACTGTTCATCATGTTAAAAAAATAACATTGGTAAGAGTGTACCTCAGTTGTTGTGGTGCCACTCCATGTAGATGGTGGAGTATGGGACGTGACTACCCTACAGCCAGAGGGTACAATAACAATAGTAATAACATTAAAATATAATAAAGTGAAACAAGGGAAGCACATTGAAGGCTGGGAAACACAATGAAGGAAGGTAAGCACAATGAAGGTAGGGAACCAAACTAGCACATTAAAAGGAGTAAAATACAATGAAGAAAGGGAAGCATACTGAAGGTAGGGAAACACAGTGAAGGTAAGGAAGCATAATGTAGGTAGGGAAATAGTGAAAGTAGGGAAGCACACTTTTGAGGCATGACTACAACCTACTCTAGGCTTTGCTTGGTGCCTGAGTGCTCCTTCAGTCACACAAATTGCGGAAATGTCTAAGCCTTTGCCCCCCCCCCCTCCCACTCAAGAAATAAAATCCCTAGAATCGCCATTGGACCCCCAAGGGACTTGATACAAAGGAAGATGTTGGAAGATAGTTTCTCTCGGATGCGGTAGATGAAATAAAGAAAGACGACAAGACCTGCGAGTGGTGGAGGTTTTCATGTTGCCGGATTTTGTAAGGATCTAGGGTACCTGCAATGTCGGCATAAGCCCAGTCAAATACAAAACCCCCACTGATTAGGCTGGGAAATATCATTGGGATGTAACTCATTTAAATGTTGCGGGCTCGTTGACTTGGGCATTGGTAAAACATGAAGTCTTCTGGTCAGATGGATTTGTTTTTTCTGAAAGAGTTTCCGTGTTCGCTCTACCATACTTGGCGCACGAGTTTGACTGCTAAGACGTTATATATATCATCCCCATATGTGAAGAATATACTGGCACGCCTTCTTGCAATTACACACGCGCTCCCTTGCAAACCTGCCACACATTCCCGTCGTTTAAGAGGTTAAGAATTTTCATAAACATATACAGGTGTTTATCATGAAATAACTAGTACCCTCCCACTGACTTTCCTGGAAACATATAGCAACACCAGTTCCATGTTCTATTGACTGATAGACAAAGAGTATTATATTTCCTGCTATTTGTAAAACCGACAATTGTGTTTGTTTAACCTTTAAGAACAAAATTTTTATTTTTATTTGAGTCCAGACTTCCGGATACCCTGTACATTCCTCATAGCTGCAGCCACGGCAAAATGGACACCAGATTTCGTGATGTGTTGAAGGAGATAACGGTGCAAAAAACAATGCTGTATTCTTAATAGTTTTTATTCTACATGTCTTATATCCATGATTTCTGACGTGTTGTAAATTGTAAATTGAATCTAGGGTCAGCATATAGTACAGCGTCGTACTCTAACTCGTATGCATTAGTTTTAGAGTAAATCTGTTGTTTTCAGAAGCAAATAACACATACGACAGACTGGATTAAAACCTGTGTTTGTGTGTGTAAACAGATCAGTGATCATGCAAATGCAAATTTTACACATCTTTACGTCGTTTGTCAATAACCTAACCATGTTCATGAGAAGTATCGTGGGGGAAGATTTGGAGATAACTTTTCAATGTTTTGTTTTTTTAGCATCGTACAAAATATAAGATCCACTTACATTATTTTGTTATGTAACAATACACCAGTCGGTAAATTCCCTCAACTTTATTTTCTTTAAATAACAAAAAAATCGTATACAAACGCCAGAAGCAGCTATTTTGGGGAAGTGCTCGACAGTCTAGCCAATATGCGTCATCATTAACGCTGGTAAACTTAGCGAATATCCTGACACGCAGCTGTATCTCTCTTATCCTTTAATTGGTGATAACTAGTGTATTTACTAACTTAGTTGTTAAAAGACCTTCTCAGGAACCGAACTCGAGCATTAATATTCAGTGTGTTGTATCTACACTACCCCTAACGGGCTGTCAATCTGATGGGGCTCACTTTCAATTTTAATATTTAAAGGAGATAATAATTTGGGCAAAATTTAAGTGTGCACAGAAAGACGCGAATTGTCAAGTTCCCTTTCACTTATTAATCAGAGGGTCGCGGATTCGATTCCCAGCTGAAGTGGAGGACTGGGTTCCCTGGCAGGCAAGTGGGTCGTCCGCTGGCTGTTCAGTGTTAAAACCTTTCAAGTTGTATCTAATCTATGACGTCGTTTACCATCAAAATGTTATCAAACTATAACTAAATTAGGTAAAGAGAGGAAAATTTGGGAAATGAATGGTTAGGTTAAGTTAGATTAGTAGTGATGCTATACACATGTGGTGTGCATTATGATTACTGTACTACATGGTCGTCCCAAGTGTATATAATAGCTTTATCTCGTAATTATCCCTATTTACCGTGGTGTATATATATATATATATATATATATATATATATATATATATATATATATATATATATATATATATATATATATATATATATATAAAGGCAGGGTATTCCGTATATACCTTTCTTAAATCAAGGGGGTGCTTCCTAATCAAAAGATATCTGGATATGTTCATGTATTCAACTTCATTGTTTTCCTCCACGTCAGATAAAGAAGGAGGAGGAAACCGACCTTCCGCTATGAGAAAGTATAGAGTCAATTGACTGACGTCCCAGACACAAGCTCACTTACCAGTCTCGAACACTTTCTTTTACCAGTCTCGAACACACTCGATTAAAACCACCACCCATGCTCGCTTGCAGGCTCGAACACTTACTAATAGTACAGTAAGCTCGAATGCTCTCTAACACATTCACCCGTTATGACCCTAATCTTACGATTCAACTCTTCAAATTGAAACAAACGGACAGACGCCCCCAAACAAGCAAGGAAACAATTTAAAAGATGACATAACAATCCTGACAGTCATCTCTGCGTCTTGATAGAGCTCACACTTGGTGCCGTCATAATGTGTTAGTCTAATGGTAGACCCTGCTACCATATGGTATCACAAAAATTGTGACCAAGTCCCAGGTTGTTGATCTCACTTTCTGCTTCATTTACACACAATTGCAGTCTTAATTGTTTCTCTTACTATCGACAACACAATATATACTGTATACTGTACTCAGTGTACTGTACTGTATATCGTTCCTCACTCTTGGTTTATTTTTTTCGATTTTGTATTTATTATTATTATTATTATTATTATTATTATATTTTCTCCCCCCAGGCCCTGATGTGGGTCAGTGACCTGTGCTTGGGTGGGCTAATCCCGTAAAAAAAAAAAAAAAACCTGGCCGATTGTTCCAAGAGTTCACAATTCTCCCTCCGAAAAAGTTTGCCGTGACCGGATGTGAATGTTACTAGCAATACTTATATAGCTGTGAATATTTATAACACAGGTATACTTCAAAGACTTCAAATGAAAAACTTCTGCAATGATACCTTACAGAAATGTCAAATCAATCACACACATACCTCTGTCCAGGCTGAGGTATTTGGACATAACCAAGAGCGTACATTTATAAAAGAAAGTAATTTATAAAACATCAAAATGGTTATACTTAAAACCACTAAAAAACATCAGAGTACGTAGCTCTAGTTACAGATAAATTATACAGTTGTTAATGTTGTTGTCTTTTTTTACTTAAAATTTTAGTTTACATATATACATCAATACGTATTACATATTATTATATTTGTCTGTGAAATATTTGGATGACTTTTCTTTTCAAATACACTTGATCATCCATTATTATTAATATATCCTGATTTTAATAAAGGCTAGTCTCCATACATTATAATTTTGCTTCCTACTTAACTACATACAGTAAATATAATCTGATATGTTTATGGGTTCACGGCTGAATAGCCTAGCTGTATATGTATCCGCCCCAGCTGCATAGACTACCAGGCTATTCAACCAGTGACGGACCGACAACTTAGCCATTTCAATTTAATGTTTTCCGTACTCAGCATCACTCGTTTTCTGTAAATCATCAGCTGCAAAGAAAATTGTTTATTACGTCATGGTAAACTATTTTATATATTTTAAGCCTCGTATAACTATAATACAGTAATTATAATTGTAATTGATTTTTTCCGAGGATATATTTTCTATAGCAGCCGAAGTAATATTCTAAGCAACCTTAGGTTAAAATATGGACACCAACAATGATGGATCTAAGTAATTAATCGAGTATTAATTCAAGCACCGTACGAACGAAGGACATCTTAAATGAATTTAGGGCAATTATGTTCAGTAACTTTTTGTAGTTAGAGCAGTACCAGTATTAGTAAAAAGGTTATCACTATTTCGCAACAATTATTTACAAAAAATTATTGTACTCTACTTTTTCCCCCGTGAAATGATGCACTGTGGTATATCAAACATTTTTCGGCTCAAATTTGATTTTTTTTTTTTTATATACAGTTAACACAATCAGAGAACGTGATTTTCAATTCTACTTTGTGTTCCAATATATGACATTATGAAATTTATTTAAAATTATATAGTATCCCTTAAACCCTATTTGAATTTTCTTTGTTCAAAATTTTTCGGTAGAAAACAAATATTATTTTCATGGCAAACAACAATTTTAGTGTAGGACCATAATGATCATCTCACGGCTTGATCAGTCTTCAACTAATGGTTACAAAAAAATTGGCACCTTGTAGCAGACATTACGGCAGGAATAAGTCGTTTTTCAGTTTATTGATATAAAAAATGTACTGTAGTTTAAAAAATCAGTTGACTTCTGATCAATGGTTAATTAAGAATAGGCAAGTACTATGTACACTTGTATACCTGCGTGGTCTATATGCATGCTGAACTGTCAACCGACATTGTTCATATAAGGGGTAGCAGTCGCGGCAAACAATGAATGACCCCTCCCAGAGTCCCAGACACATGAAACAGACAAAGGTACAAAAAAATAAGTAATGGTGGCATGTTTCACACATTTTAGCAAAACCACTCAATAGTTGGTGCTGCCTCCTTGAGTCGGTAAGGTGAGGAGAGACGTGTGAAAAGGTCTGTGAAGGAGTGTTTCGATGTGCTGCTCTTAGGACCAGCGGCAGAATCGGGAGACCAGGGGCGGATCTATTGGGGGTCCTGGGGGTCTGGGCCCCCTTTTCATAAAAAAATTCCTATAAATTTTCTTTAATGCAGATTTTTTTTATCATATTCGCCACTTATCAGCTTACTAGCCGTTTAGGCGTCTTTGTTTAGTAAAAATTAAGTGCTATTGACCTCAGCATATCTCTTAACATCAAGTGCGCATGGCTTCAAAATGACCCCAAAAGTCCATGAAAATGTTCAAAGGAGGGCCACCAGACTGGTGCCTGCACTTCGGCACCTCAACTACCCTGAGAGATTGGACCGCCTGAACGTGCCTAGCTTATACTACAGACGGGCAAGGGGCGACCTAATTGAGGTGTATAAGCAACTCAGTCAAGTGTCCTTACGGGGAGCTGGCGGACGCTTGCCCCACAAGGGGTCACAGCTCAAGATTGAAGAAGCAGCAAGTCCAGAAAACTGTGAGGGCAAACTTTTTCGGAGTGAGAGTTGTGAACTCTTGGAACAATCTGCCAGAAAATGTTGTGACGGCACCGAGTGTGAGTTCCTTCAAGACAAGACTTGACCAACACTGGAGCGGGTTCAGGTACATTCAGGAGCCGGTGCATGCCCAGTACTTGCTAACAGTGCGTGACAGAGACGTGGCTTATCGCCCAAGCGGCTAACGAGCCAATCACTGGTGAAAAAAAATAGGGGGTTGGGGGCTTCCCCCACTCCACAAAAAACAGCTGAGTGGGCTGGCTGTGCTCCCCATACTCCCCCGCCCACAACTTCTTGGACTCCCCATTTTGATATTCCTGGATCCGCCCCTGGTGACTCTACTTGGAACAGCACTTACGGTTTCTTCTGGGCTGGAGGAGGGCCAACCATTGTTTGTCAACCCTTACATACTGAACCAAATGTAAACTTGTTTGACGAATCTATTAAATAAATAATTTTCTATCTACCTATCTTTTTTTTCTTTTTTTACGGGGATTAGCCCACCCGGGCACAGGTCACTGACCCACATCGGGGCCTAGGGGGCGAAAATGTAATAATAACAACAACAGCAATAATAATAATAATAATAATAATAACACTAATAACAATAATAATAATAATAATAATAATAATAATAATAATAATAATGAAATTAAAAAAAAGAAAAAAAAAAGATCAAAAGTGAAAAACAATATACAGTATGTATGTTGTGTTGTCAATAGTAAGAGAAACAATTGAGACCCTGCAACTGTGTGTAAATGAAGCAAAAAGTCACGTCAACAACTTGGGACTTGGTCACAATTTTCGTGATGCCATATGGCAGCAGGGTCTACCATTAGACAATACATTATGCTTCCAATATCTTCCCAGGCTGTAGCACCTCCCTGTTTGGCAGCTTCCTACTACATACTATATATCTATCTATCAGGAGTTTAACGCTATTGCCCCAATGCTATAGAGAACAAAGCATGGGACCGGTGTGACAATTTCAAATTACCTCCCTTTCAGGTTACCCCGGTAATTTGAACCAAGTTTCAAAGTATCGGGGGTAAGTTCTAACTAGGTTCAAAATACCCCTGGGGTAATAATAAACACATGGGTTGAAACTACCCATTTAGTTTCAAATTACCCCCACACGTACTCGTAAGAAATCATGTTTTGCATGCTAGAAAAACACACGTGCGCCCTCAAGCATACGGAGAAAGGCCCACATCCACATGTGAGGTCCTCTCTAAGACTACACTGTCATGAAATATTGAGCGTATTAAGGAAGATGTTGAATTGAATATTGTAGGTTCTTTGATGTCGAATTTTTGCTTTGAGAAAATATATCTAACTTACTTTTCTCCATCAATAATATATTTCAATATTTTTTGCAATTGCGCGTTAGTGTTAATTATGATGGTATATAAAAGGGCGTATCCAAAATTTGGAAAGGGAGGTGGGGGGGAGGGGGTGCATCCACAAAAAATTAAGCATTAAAACAAGTGTGTCACAAGAATCGGTCATTAACCTTACAAAATCGTTGTTTTAAATACAGTTAATTACATTATCAAAACTCAATACTTGCATAACCACACAAAAAAACAGTCAATAAGACTTGGTCGATCTTTATGTCCATATGACCAAATCAGCTGTGAGACATAGAGGGTTATTTGAAACTGGGGAGGGTAATTTCAACCTAGGGTCACAAGCCCGGCGAAAATGTTTACGCTAAAACTTGGCCTCAGCCGTTCAAAGTCCGCACCCAAATAAGTACCTGTGCATAAGCCACAGCCGAATGAGCTTGAGACACATTTGAAATAGTTTTGAAGTTCGTCAGGGATCGTGTTTTTCGATGAATTTGCCAAGTGCCCTGCTCGTAGGTCAACAATTGAGTGACAGGCAAAATCCAATTAACTTTTACAATGACATAATGTTTAAGGAAAGGTACAGGTTTAAAAAAGTTGATTTCTTGAATATAGTTTTAGAACTCGAGCCTGTGTATGAACGACCAATAGATTATCTCTACCACCCTTGCATCTATTCATGCTTGCAATGATATTCTTTGCAACAAAGTTTTCAGGTAAGCAAAATGTTTGTTTGTGGAGAATATATAAGTACCATAAGTAAAACCCTAATTTATTGTTTACAAGAGTAAATTAACATATTGTGTGCCAATTCATATACTCCCCAGGGGTAAACCGTTCTCTCACCTCTTCCCACTTCTTACTATCAATAATTATTGCATGTTCTTTCACATAGGCTGCCATCAATAAACAAAATCTGCGTTGTGATTGGATATGATCAAGGCAAGTCGTGCTTGTTATACTCGAGTAGACTTGGGACAGTCCCAATCCAGATTGTAAGCCCGATCCAAACCTCGTACCATCATTCAGGTCTTAAATTCTGCAGTGTAAGTTAGTCTTGCCCAACCTAACCTAACCTAATCCTACACAATCTCGGGAATCCAAAGCAGGACAACTTCAAAACAGGCAGGTCTGAGTATGTGTTGCTGGAGTGTGACATTTCCATAGATGTTTATTACTTATATTTATAGACGTCTGGAAAATAAGCTATCCACCTTATTTGAATCAGACCACAAATGTAACCGCTTCACAGACTGTGTATATTATAGCCACGTACACTGATAATAATACTCCGGACGTTCACTGGCGGTCGTGGACAGTGATTACCAGGACCACCGGTGATAATATTAACGACTTAGCCGCCACACCAAGCTGCAACAGATACACCCCACAAGTCAACGTGTAGGTCCCCTGCATGGAAGATAATAAACAGGGAAGCGCACAGACAGTCTCTCGCCAAAGACTAACAATAATACACTATGTAAGGGTAATGCTGTATTCATCTACCGTCGCGGTAGATGAATACAGCGTTTGCCATAACATCAATGTATTACTAACCTTGCTACGCGCTTAAAGACCTTTGTTGTTGAAGCGCAATACTAATATTATCATCACAACAAATCAACAACTAACCCTACCTAATCGACAATCTCCCAAAATACACCCACTTTCGCGCCAACAGTGACATCAAACAACCATCAAGTCAACGAAAAGCTATTGAGCGGAAGCCAAATATTACACACGTTGTAAAAACCACAACTCTACTACCCCGTCTCCCACTCACACTCCGAACTTTTAGCCTGAGGAATAAACCGACCGTCAAAGGAGGGAATATATCAAACAGACTCGCTAAAACAACTTCCCTCCTGCACATTTTCCCTCCAAAACCCATCTTGAATACAGGAACCCAAAGTACGATAATTAATAATTAAAGAGAGAAAGAGAGAGAGAGAGAGAATCAGATTCACGGCTGACAGGAAATACCCAGAGGTGGAGTTTCTGGGTAAATTTTCTATTCTTGTTAATACGAAAATAATGATTATGACATGGGCAAAGCACATGTCATATGACGTATATCCTCTTGCTGGGTGACACAATTAAGCAAGTTGGGTTAGGTTTTTTTTTTCGTTTAGTCTCCTTTTCTATACATTTTTACTCCAAGCATTTATTTTCTGTTCCTTATTTTCGCCCTCTCCCTTTTTCTCTCACTTCCGCTTTGGGTGACAGTATTTAATCTATCTTCTCCATTATCTCTTTCTTCCTTACATTTTGGATGTTTGTATCTATTTTTTCCATTACCTCTCTCTCTCTCTTTCTCATTTTTCTACTTTGTCTCTGATTCTTACACTGTGGGTGTCTCATTCATTCTCTCACTGCCAACATGAGTCAGTAAGGTGCGACGCTCTTCTATAAATCCCTAGACATTTGTCACCCATTCAGCTATTTCCAATTTCAGCTGCGACTGTCATCTCGTCAATTCAATTTCAATTGTTTATTCCTTGATAGAGGAAGCAGGATCCTAGTGCTGTCACTAGGTACCCCTGTACAATGACACCAGAAGCATCTGGCAAGTGTGACAAGTATATACAGTATAGATATTATAAAGGGGCTTACTGAAGCCTAAGGAAGGAAGGATATTCCTTTAACACATAATCAATGTTATTTACAAAATATCTGGCCAGTATGGGGAGGATCATCGTGTCTCTTAGGGAGTCAGCAGTGTCTACTACAGTATATGAGTAATCAGTACATTGGCGGTTGGTGAGCGGAGGGGGGGAGGGGGTGACAGCCAACACCATGAGGGAGGCAAGCTGGCGGGGGTGGGAGTGACCTGAACCTGTGTGTGTGTGTGTGCCACCTTAAACTGCGAAGTAACGAGTTTTTTGGCATCATTATCTTCTTTGCTTTTTATTACAGCAAAACATTATTCCTGTTCAGTCTCAAAATAAAAGTGTGTATATTTCTAATTTTATTGTAATCATTATTAATGTTATTTAGCAATGATAAAATATTAATAGTAATGAGATCAGTTAGAACATAAGAACAAAAGAAAACAAGGAGTCTGCAATAGGCCGGTTGGCCTGTGCATGGCAGCTCCTGTAGAGAGTTACTACCACTCTCTATCATCCATGAATCTGTCCAGCCTTCCTTTGAAACTTTCCAGCGTTCCAGCACTTACTACAAAGTTGCTAAGCTTGTTTCACTCGTCCACCACCCTATTTGTGAACCAGTTCCTTCCTATCTCCCTCCTAAACCTAAACTTATCCAACTTAAATCCGTTGCTTCGAGTCCTATCCTACTCGGATATTATAAGAACTTTATCTATATCACCTTAATTGATTCCTTTCACCCACTTGAATACTTCTATCATATCTCCCCGCACTCTTCGTCTTTCTAGGGAATGCAAGTTTAGTTTCTTTAACCTATCCTGATATGGAAGGTTTCTAAGTCCCGGAATCATTTTCGTCATTCTTCGCTGCACCGACTCTAGTGAATTGATATCCATTCTATAATAAGGGCACCAGAACTGAACCGCATAATCGAGGTGCGGCCTGACTAGCGCAAGATATAGTTGCAATAAGACCTCTGCACTCTTATTACTTACACTTCTAGATATAAAACCCAATACTCTGTTTGTCTTATTTCGAACATTAAAGCACTGTTTTCTAGGCCGTAGGTCAGGGCTTACAAGTACCCCTAGGTCTCTTTCACAAGTCGACTTCTCTAGGTTGATGTTGTTAAGGCTGTATACATTGACAGTATTTGTTCTTCCAATATTAAGTATAAAGGTGAGGGGTAGGTGAGTGGTATATCGCGAGGGCGTAGCGGGTAAGTAGTCATCAGAAAGCCGGTATGTAATTAAGAAACTCTTGAGAGAGATGATTAGATAATAAAGCGACAAGCGTTCAGATAGTGATGCTGGTTGTATACAGTATTATCTGTTATCGTTTTAATACTGTCTTGTTATCAGTCACAATTTCTGGAGGCAACTACAATGTGTATTAACTGTGGTGGATGGTACACCCTCTCACTGCTCCAGCTTCTCCAGAGGCTGATATGGTGAACAGCCATATTCCTCGTCAATGGTGAAGTAAAAATACACGTGAATGATGGACTATAACAAAAATAATGTACAAAAATAGCCTTAGGATTACAATGAGACTAATTTGACTAGATAGGTTCGCTTTCAGATTAATATACTGTACTGTATTTCATCACGTAAATGAAATGCAGAACAAATTTACTTAATACTAACGGTATTTCTTACTGAAGAAATAAGTACGGAACGTTGGTAAAACTTCATAGGCTTGCGCTAACTATGCATAAGAAGAGTTAACAAGGCGGCCTGTGGGTGTGAACCATTTATTGAAAGATGAGATTTTTAGATAACAGTAGTCTTAGATCACCCCTTATTCTTTTCTGTTTCAATGTAACTCCTAAATGAAAATCAAAACTTGTCAATAAAAAAAAATCGAGACAAAAGTTGGAGGTAAAATAGAGTAATTAGACTGCAAGTGATACCTTAAATATACTGATTTCTGGGTAAACCATCAAACTTAGGAATCCACTAATTACAAATCATGCAACAAAGAGGTAAATGTTCATCTTGTTCATTTGGGTTTACGAATTACTAACAGTTGCAATGTTCGTGACAACACCGTAATGTTCGTAAATGTAGTCGGCCTTTTCGTCAGGCAAACTTAATCAGGGTAATGTTATTTCTCTTCAGCCGAAGGTCAATACACTTCCTCATAAAATCTGAATATAAATTAACGCCTATCCGAGGCTTTAATAAATAAAAACACCAACATCCAAGTATAATTGTTTACTATATGTTTACTACAATGCAAGTATATGCTTCATACTCTGGAGAAAAAAAATGGTAATGTATATCAACTTTTCGCCCCTTTAGAAAAGAAGACAAAATGGATGTTTTCTCGCGCGTATGTAAAAATATATGCACAGCATCCATGAGCCCTTTACTTTCCATTGCCATTGGATACCTTGACTACAACGAGTAGTGACACTACTCCGTTCACATGGGCTTTACTTTTACTTTTATCCTCGTCACCTCTGATCGGCTCGTTAGACGCTTGGGCGATCGGTCACGTCTCTGATTACTTTTCCTTTTTTGTTATCCTCTTCACCAAAAGATCGGTTCGTTAGCCTCTTGAGCGATCGGTCACGTCTCTGTGACGCACTATTGGCAAGTACTGGGCATGCACCGGCTCCTGGATGTACCTGAACCCGCTCCAGTGTTGGTCAAGTCTTGTCTTGAAAGAGCTCACACTCGGTGCCGTCACAACACTTTCTGGCAGATTGTTTCAAGAGTTCACAACCCTTACTCCGAAAAAGTTTGCCCTCACATTTTTCTGGACTTGCGGCTTCTTCAATCTTGAGCTGTGACCCTTTGTGGGGCGAGCGTCCGCCAGCTCCAAGTAAGGACACTCGACTGAGTAGTGCCCCTTGAGATGCTTATACACCTCAATTAGGTCACCCCTTGCCCGTCTGTAGTATAAGCTAGGCAAGTTCAGGCGCTCCAATCTCTCAGGGTAGCTGAGGTGCCGAAGTGCAGGCACCAGTCTGGTGGCCCTCCTTTGAACATTTTCAACCAACTGACAGTCCCTAGCATATCTCGGGGACCAGACGGGGTGACAGTACTCCAGATGGGGAAGCACTTCACTCTTGAAGATCGTTACGAGGGACGGACCGTCTAGATATCTGAACGACCTTCTTATAAGACCCAATAATTTATTTGCCTGATTTACCTTCTTCTCACAATGGCCCGAGAACTTCAGCTCATTGTCAACATACACACCTAGGTCCTTCTCACATTCAGTCTCAAATAGTGCAGTTTCTTCATCCCGTTGGGACATATGATACGCACAAGGTTAGGGATCACTGATCTAATGGACGGTGAGACATTCACCTTGCTATATGTGCCCAAAAAAGAACTCTGAACATATTTAATAATCTTGAAGAAATGAAAGTTAAGTACATCGGCAAGTGGGTTTCAGGTGTCAACACCACGCTTGTTTCAAGACGCGAAGGAAGATTTCTTGAAGTTTCTTAATTCTGTAATGTCAGTCAATATCAGGTCCTCCAGAAGACCGTGAGACATTATTCTTGCCACTTCTCACAAAAGAAAACAAGGTTAATATTCGTCCATTGGCTGTCCGCAGGTTCTTGCCATGTTTACATGAGGTTATACTCTTCACAGTTGCCTCATTTCCTGAGGTAGGTTGGTTCTTTTGGTATGAGAATACGTTTTCTTTAGTTTTTTGTGTGTGTGTTTTACTCAACTATGACCTCTATTTGTGTGCAAATTATGTTTCTGTTAAAAATTTTATTTTTTTTTTTTTTGCAAAAACCGCTAATTTGCACAAGAAATAAAGGTAAGATTTGAGTAAAACACCGAAAAACGTCAAAAACCTATTCTCATACCAAAACCCAAGAACAGCCAATGGACGAATATTTATCGAAAACAATAATATGGTCCAAAATATAAGAAAAACCAGTTACGTACATCCCATAATTCACAGACGATGGTCGTGATGCTTAACGCCTAGAGAAACTTGCTCTATTAAGTGTAAATTGTAAGGCAATATTCAGTTGTCCACATTACCCTCAGATATTTACCTTGCCATGTCTCGCAAAAGGAAAATCTTTGCATAACTAATAAGCTCAAAAATTTAGTTGTTTTGTCCATATCATCAGCAAAATACCCGAACCCCTCCGGGTGTCACCTTGTAATATTTTGCTAGGTTTTTTTTATTATATCACTTATTTTGGGGAGAACTATGAGAACATAAGGCATTCATATTTTTATACCTGGCCACAGAAAAGCCTTAGCCTTACGAGTATTCTCAAAAAATTAAACAAACAAACCTCAACCAAGGCAAGGCGGTTGTAGGGGTATCGAGATATTAATGTTGTCTAGCACTCAGGATGGAAGGAAACTCTAATGTGGTTTTCTTGTATAATATAAGTTATATGATAGACAGTCTGGTGCTGGAGGTGCAGAATGAGAGTTGGTTGGTGAGGAAGCTCAGAGGAGGACAGCTGGTGGGTCGCCATGCTCGCTGGCGGGAGCGAGGACCGCCAGGCAGGCGAGGAGATGCGAGGGCTGCCAGGCAGCAGCGGATGCGAGGGCTGCCAGGCAGCAGCGGATGCGAGGGCTGCCAGGCAGCAGCGGAGGAGGAGGTGTTGCTTGTTCAAGAAGAATGGTCAGAATGAATCTCAATGGAGAGACAAAGCTTATATACCCAGCAGCCGCTATGAGTCATGTTGGGAAAACCCGAGAAGTCGCCGGCCTTTTGGCTCGGTTGCTAGGATACTAGGATACGGCGGGCATTGGAATGCGGACGCTTGGTTGCTAGGGAAGACGGTAGCAGGTGGTGTGCAGCTACGCAGTTTGTAGGGGAGACGTCCACTACACCGTCACCTTCTGTGACTGCCCCCAACTCACCAGATGACGTGCGTCGCTAGCGTGACGTCATTGAATAAGGTGGATTGTCCTGACTGTTACTGGTAATATAGTCCTTGGGCAGAATGAGGTGCATTGGGTTAATCTATAGAGCTTTTCATTATTTAATAAATTTTCTTTATATTCGGCAATTGCAAATAATATTAACAAATAAATGTTGACCCAGGATGATATCAGAAGCCTGGCAAGTAAATCTTAGCATGTGAAACACATTGATACCGTAGATATCTTAAAACTAAAGTTAAAAACGTTCAGCTGAGAGCTGCGTTTGCTGTTATTTCGCCAACACCACAGATAGTAGGCAGCTGCCAAACAGGGAGGTACTACCGCCTGGGAAGATACTGGAAACATAATGTATTGTCTAATGGTAGACCCTGCTGGCATATGGCATCACAAAAATTGTGACCAAGTCCCAGGTTGCTCATCTGACTTTATGCCTCATTTGCACAATTGCAGGGTCTCAATTCTTTCTTTGACTTTGACAACACAACATACATATATCGTTTCTCACTATTTTTTTATGATCATTTATTATTATTATTATTATTATTATTATTATTATTATTATTATTATTTTTATTATTATTATTATTATATTTTCGGCCCCAGGCCCTGATGTGGGTCATTGACCTGTGCCCTGGTGGGCTAATCCTGAAGAAAACAAAAAATAAAATGCAGTGCACATATTCACCCGGCATGACTGGACGAATCAAAGGCTTCCTTTGAATTGACCAAGTTACAAGCTTGGAATTAACAGTATAGTTGAAGTGGCCATTTGACGACTTGTTTTCTGTATACTACTTGAAAGCCTCGCTCCCAGAGCGACTGCATTCAGCTCAATGGCGTTTACCGTCTGGTATTTTGATCGTTGACGTTATATTGTTATTGCTGCTCTTCAACATCTATTAACATTTTAAAAATATGGGACAAAATTTTCTGTCATTTTGGCCTTTGATGTTACTATCATACTGTGGAATTAACTAACTGTGGCATCAGAACTGTACTACGTCACCCTTCCCAATTGTATGTGCTGAATGATGCACTTAAAAACCTTCTGCAGTATATATATATATATATATATATATATATATATATATATATATATATATATATATATATATATATATATATATATATATATATATATATATATACACACACACACACACACACAGTAATACCCCGCTTTACGCGGGTTTTTTCGTGTATCTACATTTACACGGTACCCCGCCACAACAAGAATATTCACTTTACGCGGTGCATCTACTCATATACGCGGAATTAACTGTGGAGTTACTAACTGTGGCGTCAGGACTGTACTACTTCACCCTTCCCAATTGTATGTGCTGAATAATGCACTTAAAAACCTTCCGCAGAAAATATATATATATATATATATATATATATATATATATATATATATATATATATATATATATATATATATATATATATATATATATATATATATATTTCATTAGCCCAATAAAGCGGACTTCTACATCAACATCAACCCGCAGAATCGAACCCACCCACAAGCCTATGACTGTGGTTATGTTCCCCGGTCATAGTTGATGTATATATATATATACGTATATATATATATATATATATATATATATATATATATATATATATATATATATATATATATATATATATATATATATATATATATATATATATATATATATATATATATATATATATACATACATACACAGTAATACCCAGCTTTAAGCGGGTTTTTTACGCGTATCTACATTTACGCGGTACCCCAGCAAAACCAGAATGTTCACTTTACGCGGTGCATCTACTCATATACGCGGGAAGCGGCGCGGGCAGGGTGCACACAAGGTCGCCCAGTCATCAAAACATTACCGAGTTCTTCACCCGCCACCCACCACAGCCCGCCCAAGTCAGTGATAGTGATAATGAGGATATGGACTTATATGGACTTTGAGGGGTTTGACAAAGAGGCCCTGCAAGCCTCTGTGGTGGATAGTGATACAATTGATACAAGTGATACAGGTGAGGAACAATAATCTGCCCTCTGCCTCGGAACCAACCCCCCATCCCCGTGTGCCCAGCCATCTTTTCTACTAATGTAAGTGTTAAAAAACCTAATATTATTGATATTTCTCTTAATTATTAATTGTGTGTGCATACCATCATAAAATTAAGAAGTTAATTTTACTACAATGTAGGTATTGTGTCTGAAAAAGTGGAGTTTGGGGGTCGGCCCGGTCTCTATTTCAATTAATCCCATATGTTCTGTTGTTCACTTTACGCGTTTCCCGCTTTACGCGGGCCTCCGTGGGTTCAATTGACCTCACCAGCCAGGACTCGAACCCTCGACCTACTGTGTGGGACCAGGGAACGTTACCGACCATAAGGACACTAAAAGCAGTTCTAGACTATGCTACTGACATCCACATAAGCGGCACAGGCAGTTCCCAGTGGGAGGTTCACGGTGCCATCAGCTCGATGAACAGGCTTTGTGTGAAATATAACGTAGTCTAGAGCTACTTTTAGTGTCCTTGTGGTATGGTCGGTAACGTTCCCTGGTCCCACACAGTGGGTCGAGGGTTCGAGTCCTGGCTGGTGAGGTTGTTGATTATATGTTCAAAGTCCGCGTGTTATATGGATTATATATATATATCCTCGAATTAAGTTTATTATAATAAAGTTTACATAAATATCTTAACCCTTGAATTTTTCGCACCTAGCATGAAGGCAAGGCTTGCTGGCTGTTATTCAGATTTTCAGACAATATACATGTCTACAGCATCCTGACTTAATCTTTAGCAACACCAGTAAATGTTTCAACACGTATCTGCAACTAATTCTAAAAGGGAGCTCATAAAATGACATGAATTACCTTATGGGTACTGAAGATCTTGTTACCCACAACACCAGTCAACGTGTACGTATACCATGCTAAACCATCTTCCCTTTTGCCTGAAGAGTGCGTGTACAAAGGATCCCGGCGCTCCAGTGCACTCAATTCTGCCAAGAGATATAACATATAGACAGGTGCTCGAATTGAGGTGGAGATGGCATCCCCCTTGTTAACATAATATAGATAATCTAGAATTATCAACCCTTGTCTAAACAATGGGACTCCATTCCATTTGCTAATTCAAGATCAAATGGCCTACCAGATTAAGAATCAGTAAAAGGACAACAATGAAACTATATTCATTTCTATATTGGGAGATCGAGCGAAAAATTAATTAAATCTTTTTACGCGTTTTCGTGGGAAAATTACATTTTTCGATTTTTTTTTATTTTTTTTTTACTTTTCGATTTGAGGTTTGGCTCTTCAGGTTCCTGTTTATTTTTCTCTTGTCTTGTTGGGCTAGAGCCATTTGATTAGGTTAGGTCAGGTCTTTCTGGTTTCTCTGGATAGGTTGGGTTAGACGTGTATATAGTACTAATTTTTGAGTCGTTAGGTTAAGTTCTTGAAGAATTGTTTGGCAAAATTGATTTTCTCCGCCATTTATGGAATGGTCTTGACAGGGCCGGTGCAAGATGATTTGGCGCCCTAGGCAAGCCTTGATGTGCGCCCCCTTGAAAGTTTTGATAAGCTAATGTAGGTACAGTAACCCATTACTACATTGTTTTCATTTTGTGGCTTTATCACTTCACCCATGCAAATAACCAATTATTGTTATTACATTAAGTCAATAAATTCTTGACGTAATCTTCAGAGGTCAGGTAACCTTGCCTCATCCCGACAAAGGCAGGGAAGGGGCGGCTCAGCCGCCCTGACAGTAAGGGAGGGGAGGGGATGGTGGGGTTGGGAGAAGGGTTCCTCAGATGTCAGCCTTCAGGTCACTGCTCGACAGTTCTCCAGGCCGCCAAAGATAAGGACCCGGGTTAGGCCCTCCGGGGGGTTAACGAATAATATTAAAAAAGAAAACACAGTCGGCTACCGTCTACCTACCCTCGCCTCCCTCCGACCCCCCCACCCTTCTAACATCCTGCTCCGACCCTCCACGGCTCCACCACAGTGTCCACCACAGTTTTCCCTTCATTTTTAATTTTATCCAAGTTTGCCCTGAATTTGTGGCGCCCCCAGATGTTGGCGCCCTAGGCGATCGCCTAGTTCGCCTAGTGGGTAGCGCCGGCCCTGGGTCTTGATAAACTGAAGAGCTTGTGTCTTTTATTGAAAAGTTTCTTAATTCGGCTGGTTAACACTGGCACCTGTTCTTAAATATATATTTTTGGGCGTGTTTTTACCCGACAATTTCACTTTACTTTCATTCAAAGCCCTGCCCACATGTTTGATCAAAATTTTATTTTTGTGAAATAAAAAATAAAAAATCGAAAAACAGAATGACAAAAATATAATAAAACAGGAAACACCATTGCATGCCTTTATTTGTGTATAGTACTTGGGTGACTGCCGCTATTTGGTGGTTCATTCTATACAACACGAATAACCCAAATAAAGCATGATCTTGATGCTTTTTTTATCCTATTTTATTTAAAAACACCTAGAATAAATAAAAAAAAATACAATATTATTACAGAAAATACCATTACACAAAAAAATTAGTATGATATTTGGTTCATTCGAGCCTTCATGTTTCAATGACATGAAATTTTTCCACAGGCAAAAATATTACGAAAGTCATTGTTTTTCATTATTGAAGGCTTTTCGTACGGTAAGAAAGCAATTTTCTATTGATATTTTCCGTAAGTTGCTGATGAAGGTGTGCAATCGCCATCCAATATTACATTCCTTTTCTTTTCACAGTTTTACTGGGAGGTTATACGACTCCCCATAACTTACCCGCACCAAGGATAAAGTTTCTTATTCTCCGGCAACGAAGGCGTCGCCAACCGTCGTGGTGTATAAAACACATTTTGCATATTGCGCCTCACATATTATGGGATAACACCAGATAAAAACAATTTATAAGTAGTCAGTATCGGTTATTGACATCCAACTTTAGATATATAGGGATAATTTCTGAAAGCAATTACATTGATTATTTTGCAGAAGATAATTACTTGCCTAGTTATTGGATATACAGTACAGTATACTCTTCGGTTCGTCAGCTACAGCTTTACACCATTTAATATTAATAAAAATATCAGACAGTTAACCAAACCAATGCACTTTATTGTATTTTTTTTAACAGGCAACTATTTTTGTACTGTAGTGATATAAAGGATATCTAGGTATTTTACAAGCTGTCCGGGACCCAGTGTGCATGGTGGGCATTCGTTATACACAAATCTAATCATTCATTATCGACTGGTGTTACCTCTTATGTGAAGTTTCCATAATGTTCACCATCCCGTACAGCCGTCTACATGCGAAGTCCACCAATTATACGCGACCACACTATCTCCATGCAGCATTGAGGGAGCCGCCGACGCCATTTGCAATATTTTGGCGTCGGCAACTACTTGCAGACGGTAGACACGAACTTTTTTTTTCACTCACACAATATCCTCCCATTTTATTATTATACTGATTTTTTAGCCCTTTATGTAGAGTATTTAACTAATTAATCTTTAGGAATATAATATATTACGAATAAATCATATGAGATAATATCGACAGAAATTAAGGACTACAGTATGTACTCTTTTTTTTCTTTTTCTTTTTTTACGGGATTGGCTCACCAAGGCACAGGTCAAATAACCCACATCAGGGCCTGGGGCGAAAATATAATAATAATAATAATAATAATAATAATAATAATAATAATAATAATAATAATAATAATAATAAGTTAATAAAAATTCATAAAAAAATATTAAATAAAAATAATATAATAGTAATAATAATAACAAGAATGATAATAACACTAATATTAATAATAAGGGACCATAAATAAATGCAAAGATTTTAAAAAAGATCAATAGTGAAAAACAATATATGTATGTTGTGTTGTCAAAGTAAGAGGCAAGAGAAACAATTGAGACCCTAAAATGAGGCAAAAAGTCAGATCAGCAACCTGAGACTTGGTCACAATTTTTGTGATGCCATGTGACAGCAGGGTCTTTCGTTAGACAACACTTTATGCTTCCAATATCTTCATAGGCGGTAGTACCTCCCAGTTTGATAGCTGCCTATACTACCTACTACCAGTGGCGGCTCGTGAAAAATAAAATGGAGGGACTGCAAGCCTCACACAACAATAGGATACACAAATTTGACCTACCTCAGGTATGAGTTGTAGTTGATGTCCACGAATTCCCAGGGCATGGTAGTAGTGTTGGTGGTAGAAGGGATGGCCGAGGTGGTGATGGACCAGTAATAATTGAAAATAAAGTCGGCGTGTCTGCTCTTCGATGTAGCAAAATTGTTTATTACTATTTCATTAAAATCCTTTATTTCTGTTATAATTTTATTTTCAATGGATATCACTGCTAAAGCAGACAGTCTGTCATTTAATGTCAGCTGGGAAAAGTTGATGTTTTGCAAATACTTCACTCGATTTTCCATCGTCAAAGGGTAATTAAAGTAAGCACGATTTAACCACACCGTCCACACGTTGTACGAGACTAAGCTGCGCCAAGTGCGGCGGCGGCGCCAATTAATAACAGACATGAATCGTACAGCATTGACAGCAACTATGAAAGTAACTTAAATTTTGGTCTGATTTTAATGAAAATTCACTTAGCAACGTATTGAAAATAATTAAATAACATATAAAATGATATATTTGTTGGTAGTGTATTATTCAGCTGTCTCTCTAAAGGAATCATACGCCTGGCAGTGAGTGTCTGGGGGACTGCAGCTCTGCAGCCCTATGCACGAGCCGCCACTGCCTACTACCTATATAACATCGCGTTTATAGTCTATCAAATACTATATTATAGTCTTCGATAGAAATGTTGTAGGTCGTGCGACTGGGCGAAAAAAGATAACAGTTCCCCCATTTACAGAAACCCATTTGTATAAACCCAACAGGTATAGACTACGGTTAGTTGATTAACGGTTAGACAAGATAGAAATGTCTTAAGAAAAAATTGTGTTGGTAGATTCGTCTGTGTGTAATATATTGTACAGTCGGGGAAAAAAGTCTTGAACACTTAGCAATATCTGGCATCTACTTCTTAGTTATATATATATATATATATATATATATATATATATATATATATATATATATATATATATATATATATATATATATATATATATATATATATATATATATATATATATATATATATATATATATATATATATATATATATATATATATATATATATATATATATATATATATATATATATATATGATTGGGATGTACTAATAATACTACTAGTCATCACATATTATGCCTGAACCTGGTGGTACTAAATTGGCTTAATAAACCTTACTATCAAGATACGAATCTCCATTATAAAATGTAGGGACGTGTAGGGATATTTTGCTAAATCTTAGAGGCACATAGGGACATTTTGCTTTTCTCTTAAGGATTTTTCAGACAGAAATCCATATTTTAGTTGGCAACAATGCTTCGTGCAGCGTGGCTTTGTTGTTCACAAGGCAAATCGCCCTTTCCCAGCATTAGTTATTGATCATGCACACGAACAAAACAATGTAGTTGTGAAAGGAGATGGTGGGGCAGTCAGTTTGATGCAAAACCCAAAATCTCTCTTGCTGTTTATAGATGACTACGAAACAGTTTCCCTTGAAAACAGCACCGATCAGACAAGCATAAGTTGTCTGCATAGGCCACATTTGCTCGCAAAACCAGATTTTTCCCAGTGTATTTTCTGTTGTTTTAAGTGAATCCGACCTTCATTTCCGTCGCAAATGAGCCGTTATTGAGATATGACCCTCTTCCCCTTAATTACCAACACTATAGGTCATTCAGAGTGTGCAGCGCTTTGAAGTAAAGGGAAAATATGGGGTAAAATAAAATAAAAAAAACACCAAACAAACATTTAAAGCCTTACCTAACCTTTCCTAGCCTGTAAAAAAGTTAGATTCGCTTTCGAGTTTATGGGATACTCCTTATCTGAACACCGACAACAACACAACCATCACATGTGGGTGATTTGAAACTGTTGCAGTTGGTAACTTTTTCCAGGCAATTATCGAACACAGTCTGAACATATCAAATATAATTACGCTATTTTCATAAATTGTCTTAACAACATTACACAATACACATTAAAACATATTGTTTTGTGGGCCATGCGATTGAGGCGGGAAATTCAGATAAATTGAATATGAATGACGTTCATCTACACTGTGTGAATTTTGTTTACCAAATTTTATGATGTAAAATTTTTTATTCCAGAAACAAAAATTGAATGTGTAGAAGATAAGATACATTATTTCTTTCTGTACTCTGGATGACAGTGAATGTAAAACAATATTTTATATATTTCCATGTTTATTGGAAGAGAAAAAAAAGCTGTGAATTGTGTAAAAAATAAATAAACAATATACTGTAAAGATGCAGAACTGTTACTTATCAAATATTTACCTACGGCCTAGAAAACATTGCGTTAATGTTCGAAATAAGGCAAACAGAGTATTGGGTTTTATATCTAGAAGTGTAAGTAACAAGAGTGCAGAGGTCTTATTGCAACTATATCTCGCGCTAGTCAGGCCGCACCTCGATTATGTGGTTCAGTTCTGGTGCCCTTATTATAGAATGGATATAAATTCACTAGAGACGGTGCAGCGAAGAATGACGAAAATGATTCCGGGACTTAGAAACCTTCCATATGAGGATAGGTTAAAGAAACTAAACTTGCAATCCCTAGAAAGACGAAGAGTGCGGGAGATATGATAGAAGTATTCAAGTGGGTGAAAGGAATCAATAAAGAGGATATAGATAAAGTTCTTATAATATCCGAGCAGCATAGGACTCGAAGCAACGGATTTAAGTTGGATAAGTTTAGGTTTAGGAGGGAGATAGGAAGGAACTGGTTCACAAATAAGGTGGTGGACGAGTGGAACAAGCTTAGCAACTATGTAGTAAG
This sequence comes from Homarus americanus, assembly GCF_018991925.1. NCBI lineage: Eukaryota > Metazoa > Arthropoda > Malacostraca > Decapoda > Nephropidae > Homarus > Homarus americanus. The sequence goes on from NW_024713129.1 coordinate 16,667,146, forward strand.
TGCTGGAACGCTGGAAAGTTTCAAAAGGAGACTGGATAGATTCATGGATGATAGAGAGTGGTAGTAACTCGACAGGAGCTGCCATGCACAGGCCAACCGGCCTATTGCAGACTCCTTGTTTTCTTATGTTCTTATGTATGGTTACAGTCTGGTTGATATTGCCCATTGGATAAAAAAAATAAAAAATAAAAGATATATATATATATATATATATATATATATATATATATATATATATATTTATTTATTTATTTATAGCGTGTAATGTGATTGGATATGCTCTCCGTTGTTAATACTCCAACTACTGTACATCAATAACTGTTTACTTCATCTGTCGAGTTATTTTTTCACTAGTATTGTGATAACCAGATGCAAGCAGTATATTTTGGTATCTTATTTAGAATATGAGGCTGAATCTTACTGTTAAAAATAATCCTTTGTATACTCTATCTATAGATTAAACGACCATTAGTGATATATGACTATGAATACTTAAATATATTGCTTGAATAAAGCAAATTAAAATGAACAAATATGAAACGTTTTGCTGCTCTGTCTGTTTGTACACATTAGAAGATTGTAAAAACTTTCCAGTAAAGCTTGTATGATAACAATTATTACGAAATAAAAGATATCTTCTTATTAGGTAAATTATTTTTAAATAATAATAGCTAAATATTTAATATACTTGATTATTGATTATACAGAAAGGGAGAAACAAACGCGAATAAGTGAGCGCATGCGCAGACAACACTGACCGTGCGTGTGAGCCCCGTTTTGAATATCCAAGATGGCTGCTCTGTAGAGACAACTTTTACAGCTCAATTGTTTGAATGTACTCATAAAATGTAAACAAACAAATGTTAGCCGTTCAGCTTCTGCCCAGTGATTCATGTACGATATATAATTATATCTCCAAGATTTGACACTTGTGCGATAAGTAAAAGTCGCCTAAAACGTTTAATATATTGTTGATGTGGACAAGACAGTTGGTGTTTACATTGGTTTTTAAGTCCAAAGTGTTGTGTATTTCGAGTGATATGTGTTGTAAGTGAAGGAAAGAGTGCAATATAAGTCAGGATATAACTATACACCAGTGAAACACCATCTTCTCAAGCACAATTACCACAAGGTAGGTAATTTTAACCCTGTTTATGTTGTTTATAGTAAAAAGAAGGCGTGTGCCCGCCGAAATGTTCCCATTGACGTTTTTATAACTAAGGCCATATGTAGATCTTAACTGAACCATTGTCATACGGAAGTTGAAAAAAAATCGAATTATTTGTTATTGTTTTATCCTTGAGGCATATTTTGAGTTAAAGTTAGTTAAAGAAATGGTGTTTACAGGACTAGGGTGAGCAGTGTTGGTCTGGGGTAATGTTCTAGTCTAGGGTGGCAGAGTGGGCCACTTTGTCACTAATTTGAATTCAGGGTCCTCCAGTAAATAGGAGTGTGATATGAAAATAGGTACATTAGTTGGTTTCGTTAACAGTGAGTAATCATGGTTTGAACTGAACACTGAAAGACTCGTAGTTTTAAGTAGCTTAATGGCATCCCTAGTTAATGACTTAGCTGTACATAAGAACATAAGAAAATAAGGAGTCTGCAATAGGTGTTCCAGCACTTACTACATAGTTGCTAAGCTTGTTTCACTCGTCCACCACCCTATTTGTGAACCAGTTCCTTCCTATCTCCCTCCTAAACCTAAACTTATCCAACTTAAATCCGTTGCTTCGAGTCCTATCCTGCTCGTATATTATAAGAACTTTATCTATATCCCCTTTATTGATTCCTTTCACCCACTTAAATACTTCTATCATATCTCCCCGTACTCTTCGTCTTTCTAGGGATTGCAAGTTTAGTTTCTTTAACCTATCCTGATATGGAAGGTTTCTAAGTCCCAGAATCATTTTCGTCATTCTTCGCTGCACCGTCTCTAGTGAATTTATATCCATTCTATAATAGGGGCACCAGAACTGAACCGCATAATCGAGGTGCGGCCTGACTAGCGCAAGATATAGTAGCAATAAGACCTCTGCACTCTTGTTACTTACACTTGTAGATATAAAACCCAATACTCTGTTTGCCTTATTTCGAACATTAACGCACTGTTTTCTAGGCCGTAGGTCCGGGCTCACAAGTACCCCTAGGTCTCTTTCACAAGTCGACTTCTCTAGGTTGATGTTGTTAAGGCTGTATACATTGACAGTATTTTTTCTTCCAATATTAAGTACGCTGCACTTGCTGGTGTTGAATTTCATTTGCCATGAAAAGAAGTGCAATAGATATACGTACTTTCTTATGTTTCTGAACAGATACAAATGAAACACAACAATATTTTCTTCATGTATACTGTATAATCATTGCACCTTCGGTCCCCTTAAGCAGTATTGAACTTAGGCATAGTAATGTAATATATTTTTCATTGGGGGGGCTCAAGTAGAGGTAATATCTGCTTCTTGTTGCCATCACCCCCAACACACACAGCTGCTGTGACGAATCTTTTACCCCTCGAATGTAATTAAAAACACCAAGATCAACTTTGCATAGCTACTGTATATACCGTATTGTTTTAAATTCTTAAAGACTTAGTTTAGCTTTGCAGACTTAATTTTATTAACATATTTATTTCGTAGTGGATATAGGTACAGCAACCGTATTGATGGACTGTTGATATTGGTTAGGTTTGATTAGGTTAGGTGAGCCAGAAAGGCCATCTTAGTAAGTATTGTACAGTCTACCCAACATGCATGTGCATTAGGTTCCCGTACCAATAGACATTGATGTTTCACATATGGCTGCTGTACTTTAATCCTGTGCCTATTTATTTTCATACAAAGAATTTAATTGGGTGGTTATAACACAAACCAGCCAAATCAAACTACCGGATAATTTAAGATTGACAATAAAATAGTCAATCTTGGGAATATAAGCATGTCAAAAACTTCAGTGTTAGGCTGTCATAAATAATAACCAGTTAATAAGCCTTTTTTTTTTAATTCTTCCTGCACTCCTTTTATACCAGGGGTCTGCAACCCCCATTTTTCCGTGTGGCTGGAAAGGGGCACATTTATGACTGGCTGAGTGACGCCAAAAATTTTTACTGCTCGAAGACAGTTTCATATTTCCGTATTTTGTGCTGCTAAAGATTATGTATCCTAATTTCTCTCCAGAATTTATCACTTGGCTAGTGACTAGTGCTATTATTTTAATGCCGAATGCGTATATACTAATGATCTTTGTTTTAATTTCTTTATGGTTCCTTATTATTATTTTTATTGTTATTATTGCAGTGTTTTCATTATTATTATTGTTATCAGTATTATTTTATTTTTATTTTTGTATTTTTTATTATAAATTTTACTTATCTGAATTATTATTATTATTATTATTATTATTATTATTATTATTATTATTATTATTATTATTATTATTATTATTATTATTGTTATTGTTATTACGTTTTCGCCCCCCGAGCCCTGATATGGGTCGGTGACCTGTGTCCGGGTGGGCTAATACCCGTAAAAAAAAAATACTGAAAATGAAAGCTATGTTTAGTCTTAAATATCGGTCTTGTTTATAACAATTATCTGACACTAAAATATAGTCCTGCATTTCTGATTTTGCATTCAATTCTGTGGAATGCAGTACTGACTTATGTTGGCTTAGTATACCTGCTGCTGATCGCTGATTACTAGCACCATTAAGTGGCCGACTAGTGTATAAAGGTTGCGGACCCTTGTTTTACACCAAAAATTGAGAGCCATCCTTGGTCACCGATCCCTCAAAACACTTGACCCCAAGATACTAAAAAGAATACCAGTTCAAGAGGTCTATTACTGTCAATATGAATCATCCTAAAATGACTTAGGTATCCCAGTATGGCACAATGTATCCCATCCAGTTTGTTTGTAAGAACATTTGTAAAATTAAAAGTGAAATTAAAGTATATACCTGTACTTGTACCGGTACAGGCAGTACTAGTAGTAAATGAATATTGTGCAAAAGTACTGTATCCAGTAATTTTTTGGGTGGAGACATATTTTACCAACTGTGCAGCAGGTAATATACCTTACTTGAATTAGGCCAAAATATATCAAAATATACTAATATGGCACAGTTTACATCGAGTTTTTTGATGGGCAGGGTTACTAGGTAAAGGTAACCTGCAATGTATTGGTTATTATGCATGTATCACAAGTGAACGGTCTTGGGTTTGATCCCTGGGTAGGGTGAAACTATGGTCAAGTTTCCTTATGCCATATGCCCATGTTTATGTAAGTAATGGATAACATGAATGTTAATGGGTTTGTGGATCATGTTCTGGGGTAAAGGATATCCATTGCAGTTGGCAAGTTGTCCTGGCTTCTTAGATTGTTTACTGACACTGTGTCATACAGCTTGTTAACTCTGGGTGTGGCAGTTGTGTTATGATAGCTTCTACACCTTAAACAAATTTACACCTTGGTGGTGAGGTAAATGTGTAATGTGACACTGAAAGAGAGTAGCCCTAGCTGGGCATTGAGAGTATTGGTGAAGTTCTATACAGAGATGGCTTGGGCATGTGAAGAGAATGGATGAGGCCAGTTGGGTTAAAGAGATGCATGAGCCTAACACAGGGGGGGAGAGCCAGGAGTAGGTCAAGAATGACATGGGGAGGGGATCTTAAGAAATGACACTCGAGTCAGAACCTGACAAGACATGCTGCAAGAGACCATGCAGTATGGAGAACTGCCGGCAGGTAACCGCAGCCAACCCATGCGAACATGGAAAATGGAGGACTTGCTACATCCACTTGTTTCATTTTATAGGCATCTGTTTATATCAGTTTTTCCCACACATTTTTCTAGTTCCTGGTGTATTGCTGTTTTATATTAACAGTAAATATTATTTCTTCCTATTCATTATTGGTTTGAATGCGTAAACATATGTAAGGCTCTATGCTACTGGTTTGTTTTAGTACTGTACATTATAGAGCTGAAAATCTTATGATCAGGAACATATCCTTATATTATCCAGTTTAGGAATTTTGAAATGTACTGTACTGTACTGTACTGTATAGGGATTAGGATATAAGTGAATGCAAATGTTCATAACCAGTTGATGTTTTAAGAGAGAGAAAATGCATCATAATTGAGGCTGTATTTTTTTTTTTTTTTTTTTTTTTAAATTGGGCACCCCCCTACATCCTTGTGTAAGGTGAAGCGCAGAAGCGTTTACAGCGCCCAACAGGGAAGGATGCTAAGTTCATGCTTGCCTTTATGTCTCACGAGTTAAGGGCGTAGAAGCTTGAAGAGTCTGTTGTTTATGTCATCAAGTTATTGGAAGCTCCAACAACTTTCCCTTATTACGAATTCCCAACTTTCGACTTACAACAGGTACCTACTTTACTGGTAGGTGAACAGGGACTAATGGGGGCGAGGAAGTAAGTCCAAACAACTTCCACCGGCCCGGGAATCGAACCCGTGACATCTCGCTTGCGAGGCAAGAACGGTACCGCTTCTACCACCGGTCCCCCCTGAGGCTGTAATAAATATGCTTTGCTGTCATTTCATCACATAAAACGCCTGGTGGCAGACTGTGTTACATAGGTCGAATGAATCGCCCTAGAATTAACTCAAGTTAGGCCTAAGGGAAAGGTTTTGCAGGTCTGAAGTTTTCTGACTGAAAGTTGATATAATAGCCTGGTATTGTACCTCACTTGCTGTTTCTTATTACAAGGCATGTTAGTGAAGCACTGGCTGGTCTTTTGCACTCATGCATACATTTGTACTGTAAACAACTCGTTACAAGTTTCTATATATCGAGAAGTAGTTCCCAAATATTTTCCAGTGTGACCCCCCATCTAGTGCTGTCACCTATCCAGTGCGATTCCAAGTCATTATGTGTGTGAGGTGTCTTAGAACAAATACTGGCATATTTTTTTGCAAATTTAACCATAAAAACAAATAAGGAAAATGTATTACATAATGCATTAATCTAGAAGAATCATTTAATACCTATAGCATACCTGTTTATATCGTCATTTAATAGTCTATACCTGGAGGTGCAGTATGATTACAAGGTTAAGTAACTTAACTTACTGTACAATTTTCTTAGTTACAACTCTCACATTTTGTATGTGACGTGCATTGTTATTTATTAAATTTATTAACTGTGCGTATAATTATGTTATTAAACAACGTAGCATACAGTGTTCTATGTTACAACTCTGTCAATTGTTGTATGCCATGACTGTCATATTTCATGTCTCACATGTTTATGTCATCATTTGATTAATTTTCTATACGGTACCTGGTGGTATACGTATAACATTAAGCAACAAAGCATACAGTTTTCTAAGTGAGGTTTAATATTATTGTTACGCTAACCATATTTTATAAACACCATTGACAAGAAACCTGCCTCACACACATAGGTGCTTCCAAATTGTACCAGAACCTTGATAGCTCAATTTTTAACTGCTGAATATCTCTATGATAAAGTTATCCAAAACTTTGATATGTCAATAATAGACATAAAGATTCACCCTTGCCTCGTTGCCAGCTTGTAATTCTGACATTTCAAGTGCAAAAGTGCCACACTGTTTTGCATCTCTTGAATGGAAACTGAACAAAATCAAGACTCAATAAGCAACTCAGGGAGTCTATCATTGAAATTTGCTACCATTTTCTGTTCAAAGGTAGTAGTGTGGCACTTCTGTTGCGAAACGTGTCAGCAAGGCAAGCCTGACCTGGACTGATCAGATCTGACACAAGGAGAGTAATTGCATTACACGGTAATCTGTTAACTAGGGTCCTAGTCTTAGGTGCCTTACAGAATAGTATATTATGTACGTACAATGGTAAATTGAAATGATATTGATCTCTAGGAGCAAAATAAAAATATTACTGCCAATATTACACAATAGTGGGAATAGTTAAACTGGGTATAACAAATCCCGTGAAAAACAAAATAAAATAGCAGTTTATCTTCTATATTCGTAAAATGTGACTCTCAGATAAGAAATAAATTTTAATTTATCTAACATAACATTGAGTTCACCGAGTCAAAATAGAAACTTGGTACAATGGAATCAAATCCAAAGTGAGATTTAAATTCAATGCAAAATGATGATGGGAAGGCAAGGTTTTCAACGAACTACAGGTTATCGCACAGTAATCCGGAGCCTTATAATATCCTTCAGCAGAATAAACGCGCGCACATAGGCTGGGCATCTGTGTAAATGTATACATGATGACTTACACCGTGATAATACCCTAAAATCACCCACTTCTAACAAAGAGTAGTCTTCATCTATTAGTAAAAGATCGGTTGGTACATCCAGAGTAAACAGTGTGCCATCAGAGTATCATGGGAAAGGTTCTACATGCCGTGCATTAATTAGCTTTGCACTAGCATAGTTACGTGGATGAGGAAAGCAGTGCATGAGAGTTGACTCAAACAGAAGGATATACTGTACTATTCTACCTCTTCTTCTGCAAAAATTGGAGTTAACCGATAACTCGTCTTGGCTATTTGTAAGGCTTCAAGAAGAATTTTCACATATACGTGCTGTGCATCCACTCGTCCTAACCCTGCATCAACCATACTTGCAATTAGTTCATTTTTGTTAATAGATATAGCTTGAGTTGAAGTTTTTGTAGCATGCAAAATGCTTGGAAAAAGAAATGAATCATTCCAGTGTAGGCACTGAATTCATGAAATTATAAAAAATTTAAATAAATGATTAGACTCAAAAATCTTTTCCTGTTAATATCATTATAGAAACGTTAGGAACATTATTATACTGTATACGTTTTGCAGAACATAGTTTTAAACAATAATCATCAGATACACTGGGTGTATTTGACGTATTTGCTGTTTGAACAGTTGTGTCTGGGACAACGATGTCTGGGATATCATTATCATTCCTGGGGAATGAATCTGAATGAACCTTTTTAAGTCTGTCCGCATGCACAACATCTGAAGTTTGTGAGTTTGGTTTCAAAAATTTTAATTTGTTGCATGCTTCTTTTGCAATAATGCGGAATGGTCCGTCAAACTTGGGTGAAAGCTTGGACTTTCATTCAGGTTCTCGCACCATAACAGCATTGCCTATTTCTAGCATGACCGGCTTAGCTTGTTTATGTTGCTTGTATATCATTTCAGTGCGTGACACTGCTAATGTTTACGCACTTGTCCGTGAATATCCATGAATATGTTGATTTGCCTGGTAGCGAAATCGTCCACATTATAGACTGGGCATGGCTTGTCTGTAGTACGTCATACGGTAGACATTTGTTAATGGGACCCATTAATAGATGCGGCGACTTGCGGTAACCAATCTTCCCATGCATAGTGCATTTGACTAGCTATTGGACAAAGATTCTCTAGGATTTTGCGATTGGTACTTTCAACAAGGCCATTAGCCTGTGGGTGATAGGCTGCGATAAAACTTTGTTGGATCTCGTATTGTCGACATATTTGCACTACAAGTTGGTTCTTGAACTCTAATCCGTTTTCGGAAAGAAGAACCTTGGGCGTAGTAAAAGGACATATGAGGTGAGTAACTAAAGCATAAGCCACAGATTCGGCTGTTTTATCCTTCAGTGGGACTAAAATCACAAATCTAGAAAAAATATCCACACACACTAGGACGTACGAGGATCCTTGATGACTCCTCCAAAGTTGTAACAAGTCGATCGCAACTGTGTCAAACGGACGTTCTGGTGTAGGATATTGTAGAATTGGAGCCGGTGCCCTTGTAGTACCCTTATGCTGAGCACATGACAAACACTTAGCAATATGCAATTCTATGTCTTTCTTCATAGTACAGTATTCCAACAATACTTTCTGACCTCCGCCAGACATTTGTCATTTCCGGGGTGACCTGCTTGAGGAGCATTGTGATACAACGTTAGTATCGTTTTACGAAGTGTATCGGGTACGACAATTTGTGTAACAATACCCTCAGTTGTCTGCTTGGAGTGAAGGAGTATGTCTCGTCGTAGTTCATATTGATTGAACGGAAGAGGTAACTTTGGAAGATTAGCCTCCTCCCCCGACTCTAGAGTGAAAATGACAGTAGACCACAATGGATCGAGTCGTTGTTCATGCCTTACTTGCGAGTGGGAGAACAATGATAGAGGCATCACTGGTGCTATGTTTCTGGACAAAGCGTCTGCAACCACATTCGCTCGTCCTGGTAAATACAGGTTCAAACTCTTGAATGGTCAGACATCAGCGTGCTAGTCTACCTGAAAGATTTTTACCGTGAAACGGCTCTGTCACTGTCACGTATAGGCGGTTATTTTATTACCCTAAATTATGTCTTTAAACTTCTTCAGTGTCCAAACAACAGCTAACGTTTCTAAATGCGTTACTGAGTAACGTGTTTCAGTATCATTGAGTTTACGACTTGCAAAAGCAATCACTCTATATTTTCCTCTTGCATCCAGCTGCATAAGTACAGCGCCGATTCCCTGTATTGAGGCGTCGGTACACAGAGTAAATTCTTGAGAGTAGTCAGGAAATGATAAAACAGGGGCATTGGTAGGTGCTGTCTTCAATGCACTAAAACTATCTTCTTGCTCAGCATTCCATACAAAAGTTGCATCCTTCCTAAGTAGCGTAGTCAAGGGTGAGGCTAATGTCGCATAACCTTTAATAAAAGAACTATAATATTCAGATAAACCAAAAAAAACTATGTACTTTATCAACAGTTGTAGGACGTGGGAACTGGGCAACAGTCTTAACTTTGTCATCAACTGTATGAATGCCGTCACCGTCAACTATATGACCAAAGAATTGGATTCTGGATTTTAAAAATTCATATTTAGAAAGTTTGACTTTGAGTCCTGCTGTAGAAAGTTTTTGGAAAACTTCACGGAGTTTAGCAATATGCGTATCTACATCCTTACTGACTACGATGAGATCATCTAAGTAGGCACATACTGTGGTCCCTATCAACCCTACAAACAAGGTGTTGATCATCCTTTGAAAAGTCAGTGGGGCATTTCTGAGACCGAAAGGCATCCTCAGAAATTCAAAATGGCCCAAGGGAGTACTAAAAGCAGTAATCTCTCGATATTTTTCATCCAGAGGTATTTGCCAATAACCGCTAAGCAAATCAAGGTTGCTAAATACAGCATTATCCTTGCCTAAGGATTGTAAAATATCACTCAAGACAGGCATTGGGTACCTATCTGGGATAGTATTTTCATTAACGCGCCTAAAATCAATTACTGGGCGCCAACCTCCATCCTTTTTAGGGACTAAAAATGGTGGACTATTGAAAGTGGATTTTAAATGTGTGATAACCTCTTGATCCAACATATCTTGAACCATGCCCTGGACTACAGTGTGCTGGCTATGTGGTAGTTGGTAAGCTGGTATGCAAATTGGGTTTGTGCCTTGTTTTAGGGATATGTGATGTGAGGTTAAATTTGTGTGACCTAGCTGTTCCCCAGGTAAAGCTACAATGTTTCGGTAGTCGGCAAGCAACTCTAGGAGCCTAGTCTTACCTTGAGGGTGATCACTCACCTTAACATGGGGTGTTACTTGATCTATCCTCTCGTGTCTGGTTTGTTTAATTGAAGGTGAAACACTACCAGTGGTGGGCACAGCTAAACGAAAAGTTAGCTTCGCTAACCGTTAATCTGCTAACTAAAAAGTTAACTTTGCTAATGCTAAACTGCTAAACAGCTAAAAAAATAGCAGAAGCTAATGCTAACTGCTAACTTTTATTATATGAATTTAGCTTCGTTTTTTTTTCTTTAAAACCCTTAAAAACAGACCTAGAGAGCTGAATTTTTCATATGTTGTCTTGTAGCTTAGACATAGAGCTTTCCAAAAAGGTATAGCATGCCAAGATCAGATGATGATCAAGGTGTACACAAATAATTAAATGAACAAATGAAATTAAACATTAGTTTACATTCAAGTTTCAACATACAGTACACTTTATAATCTTTATATACTGTACAAAAAGACAGAAAGTATTAAACGAATCCAAAAACTATAGTACTGTATAGCATAGGTAGCAAATAGCATCATGCCAAGATCAGATGATGATCAACTTATCAAGGTGTACACTGTACATAATTTTACAAATAATTAATTTGCATTCTCATACAACCTATCGGCCTTATTCATTATTCATGTAAATATGCAATATCAACCACATACACATTATACCAGTGCATTTTTATATAACTTATTGTTGGTCGTAGTCATGTAAATAAACAAAAAACTCTAAACTTTAATGAAAAGTAAGTTTTTAGAAAATTTTGTTTCGTGCACACCTTGGATGACATCCTGGTTATGAACTTATGCAATACTTAGCATAACCAAATATATTGACAAAAAAAATCCTAATTAAATTAACAAATAAATGAGAAATGAAATTATACATTAGTTTACAATTACATTCTATGATTCTTTCAACATACAGTACACTGACAGTCTTTATTTACTGTATAAAAAAAGTATTAAACTTTAATAATCAAAAAATTCCATTCACTCCGGCTGTAGTGGCTGGTCCTTCTCCATCGCCTCGACGTGATTCTGGTTGCCCTTCATAAACATCAGCCTCTCAAAGTTGCCATCTGACAGGGTGGCAAATCATGTCTTGTCACGTTTACACGTACTAACACGCAGTCAGCCAAGCGTGCCTGACTGGCTGTTGGAGACATGCGTCGCGGCGTCACACGCTTACAACAGACAGGAGCAAACATGTATAAATTTTGTTCGCGGAACTAAATTTAGCGGAAGCTAATTGGTCCGCTAATGGTTTCCAAAGTTAGCGAAAACGCTAATCCGCTAACGAGAAAGTTAGCTTCGCTAATTAGCGTTTCGCGGAACCGTGTCCACCACTGAACACTACCAATTTGGAATTGCGTAGGCTGTTGGGCAACATGGTTATGATAAACTAGAAAATCACACAAATAACATCCTTCTTTCAATATTCGTAATGTGTCTGTTCTGTTGAGAACTAGAACATCTGCTAAGCCACCAGGATGAATCGTGCTCAGTTTAGATTTGCGTGATAAGCCTTTAACCTTGCGTGTTTCCGTAAGACAGACTACATCCGTCCCCATGTACACGTCGTGAACAGAACATGGCAGCTCACAGCTTATGGAAAATTACAGTGGGGTGATTAGAATATACCACTGTATAAACTAGATGTATTAACCCAAATTTATTTAATTGTTATTGCCATGAGACGGGCTAATACAAGCTTGTGAAGGCTGCTATTACTAAATTTGAACCAAATTTTGGTGAAATTGCCATTTATATCCAGGAATATGCATCACATTAAATTTAATATTGTTTTGTGTATACGGGAGGTCTCCGGCTTATGTAACCCCGCTGATACGAACAGGGTTAAAATTGAAATTTACAGTATGTATTTTATTTATTGATTTATTTTTTACTTTCATTTACTCTATTTTGTCATTCTATTTCTTCTTTTGTCTTAGATTAGGTGATTTTAGATGTGTATAAGGACATAAAGGCTATGATATAGTGGAATTTTAAACATTGTATTGTAAGTATGGTATGCATGTGTTCAGATTTACCTACAAATCTTACTTACAAATGTCCTCAGGAAGGAAACCCATTAGTAAACCAGGGACCTCCTGTAATCTGAATTCAACCTATATTTTGTAATAAAAAAGCCATCTTTATGCTGCAGTACCTAAATGCGGGGTGACATTTAATTCGTGGACACATTTTATTGTTGATTAATTCTTTTATTTGAATTTTATAACTTCGGGATACCAAATATTTAGAAGAACACAGTACGGTATGTAAATAAAGGTGAAATTTACATTTCTTCATTATTTGAGAATGACTGATATGTAACTTCTGTTAGAACGTTCGCGCAAAGAAGTTATCCATAACTTGCTGAAGTGTTTCAGAAGGAATCTGACTAAAACCCTGTATGTCATTTCTAATGGTGTCTTTCATTTCAGGTAATGTTTTTGGTCTATTTGCCTAGACCTTGGAATTTAAGTACAGTAGCTCCATAAAAAATAAACTGGAGATGTAAAATCAGGTGATCAGTGTGGCCATGGAATGTCCCCATATCTTGAAAGAACGTAATTTGGAAACTCTTGCAAAATTTGCCTTGTTGCATTGCTTGTGTGGCAGGAATTGAAGTGTGAATTTCACGAATATTTCCATAATGTGTTCTTCTAAATATTTGGTATCCTGAATTATTTTTCCCTGCATATCTGTACTGTATTATGAATGATTCGTTTATTTTGTTACTCGAAGACGATTTTATATTAGCCCCCTGTACTGTACCTTATTTTGTACTTATGAAAGAATTTTGTTCCCTTTTTTTACAGAACATCAAATTAGGCTAGTGCTGCCAGTTATATTTTTGCTATACATACTGTAACTATACACCAAATTTCCCCATTAACATCCTTGTTAGGTTCCTGAAAACCACAAATTTAAGGGAAATGACGTACAGTATTTATCAATCTCCTGCTCTCACTAGTGACAGCTTACAGCCTGAATAAGTGAAAACAGGACTAATGGCATCTGGCCTGGGTTGGTGGAGGTGTGGGTTTGAGGGACAGCCCTGACACCACAAAGAACATTGTACAGTACAGTATTGTTTTGTGGCATGAGGTAGTACAGTATGGTGACATGTGCAGGGCTAGAGGTGTTGTCATTACATTATCATTATTTTTTGACAAGTGTTTACATAAATTATTTCTGATATATTTTCTTTAGAAGTCATTTAAATCAATAGAAATAAATAAAATTTATGTGAACAGGTAGAAAACTATGTTAAAATCCAATTTATTGAAAGAAAACTAAAATACTGTTCTGTATAACATTATTATGTTTGATCAGCTAGGCCAGCCAGTCAAGGTACTGTATGTTGTTGCTGTCACGTCCATGTTATTTGATATACAGTACTACTGTACATGTACAGTAGTTACAAAACCTAAAAACAAAAACACACACGCACACACACACACACACACACACACACACACACACACACACACACACACACAGCTGCTCCTCGACTTACGACGGGAGTTAGGGACCCAAATCCAGGTCGTAAGTCGAAAATGCTTAAATAATACAGTATACATAGAAAATCTAAAATGTATGTCTCTTATTCTTCTCAGCACAACAAAACTTTCACTTTTAAGCTTGCCAGCCATTTTAAAGGGAATTACAAACGAAAATTTTGTCAGTACACAGCGCAATCACTAACGTCGGGACTCGAAAATACGTAATTTGAAAAAAAGTATGGTACAACTGGGGCAGTCGTATGTCCGGGTGGTCGTAAGTCGAGTAGGTTGTAAATCGAGGAGTGGCTGTGTACACAGTATAGTCTGGCTTTATGTGGTTAATTAAACCCATGGAGGTCTGCGTATAAAGCAAAACGCGTAAATAATATAACAGAACCTATGGGAATAATTGAAATAGAGTCTGGGCGGACCGCCAGACTCAACTTTTTTTGACTATTGCCGACACAATACTGTACATTGTAGTAAAAATAACATCTTAATTTTATGATGGTAGTTTAGGACCTCTCAGGGGTGGTGGGGGTCCAGCGGAAGCCATTGTGTAGAAAGAAAAAAAAGCACTGGTTCCTGGGCATGAGTGAATATATTCTCAGAGACAGTGAGACTGACGCAGCGGCGGAGAGAGTGGGTGGCGGGGGCGGCAAGGATGCCTAGACCAATCACAGTTCGCTGCGGAGGGGGTGCATGGGTTGTAAGGATACGTGGCCCAATCACAGTCTGCGATGTCACTGGCGTGAGTCTGACGTCAGCGCCCAGCACTTCGCCCTGCTGCTTGCCGTGTACATGATGGAATTTACCGTGTAAATAATAATTATCTCTTCTGACAGGTGCCACATAAAAAATATCCACGTAAAATCAGACAATACTGTATTTCAATTTTTATCAGATGTAACATTAATTATCTAGAATGGACATAAAATTGATATATGAAGATTTTTTATTTATTTTTTATAATAGCTAACTCATAGTGATATCCTACAGTACAGTATTAAATTATGGCTGCCCATTTGGATTCCATCTTGGATTTCAGAGTGACTGCAGTAAAATTGATTATAACACGAAATAAATAATTTTCCGTTTGAAAACAGACAAATTGGGATGTAAAGTTAGTACAGTATGTACAGTATACTGTAGTAGAGACAATTTTATTCCACAATGATGGAATTTGACTTTCACTAATTACCAAATTACAAAGCATAGAATAATGCACTTAGCTAGACCAGTAATCCTTGATAAGCATGTTTACAAGTGGTTTAAATAGTGTCAGAAAAGATCAGTTACAGTACTGTATTGTATGTTATCTGAAAATATAACATTTGTAATTCACACACTGTTAAGTCCCTGAGAATATGAACTTCATTTACAGCACAGTACACTGTAGTACGTATGTAACAATGTGTTTTTATTTGGTTCTTATGAATTCATCAATTCGCAGGTGAAAACAAAATTCAAAGGGCAACTGAAGTTGTACAGTACCCAATGGTATTGATATTCAACATGCAGTGTACAGTATCATGATACAGTACAGTGCTCATATACTATAGTTACTGTAATTGTACTGCCCAGTACCCTGTATTTAATTTCTGATAACCTGTACTGTACTGTAATACATTACCAGTAGTTACTCTTTTTGAGATGAAAAGACTGTACAGTATTGTAATTGAGGCTAATTTCTTAAAATATCAAATAATAGTAGCACCACATCAGTGATATAAATTATGAATAACTGTGTTATTAGCACTGATCATGTTTAGAGTCTTTAGAACTGCTAGCTGGCTGAGTGACTGTACATAGCACATTAGTGTGAGTAATGAGTCGTCTACTCCTCAGTTGAGTTTCAGGAGTAACTAAGTTTTATAGTTATTTTAGAAGAATGATGACACATGGAAAGCTTATTTGTACAATAAACATTGTGAGCATTCGAGAATACAGTACTACAGTAATACAATAAGTTTGTGTACAGGTACAGCATTTGCAGATACAGTACTTATTATTGCACTCTGAACACTATAACCAAAATGACACAAGTAACTACAGTGCTAAGGTTTATTACATGCTTTTCTTGGACACATGTTTATGATAGTATTAACTTAATGTATCCATTTTACTGAATCCTCTTGGTCCCTAACTTTTCGCTTGGCAGATACTGTACATGTACTATACTTTACTAAATTAATTTCTTACTGTCATCAGTATTTGTATGTGAAAGGGCTTTTTCCACAGATGGAAATGTTTTCTACATAATTAATGAACATTTGGTCTATTTTCAACTTAGCTATACAGTTTTGTAAATACTGTACAGTATTAGTTCAGAATATTAAATATGTTTTTCCCATGTGAGTCACAATTGGGAATACCCTGGCCATTTATAGTATTTTTATTTATTTATCTAATATTTTCCTCTTAATATGAAAAACTTTTATGGAGGATTTTGGATACTGGTTTGATTAAAGTACGTACAGTACTGGTACCTGTATACAGCATTGTATTAACTATATTACATTTTTTATTTTTTAACGTGGCCTCCAGCCTCCTAATACATAAGAAGCTATCCTATCTGTGTTAAATTAGTTGAGCCGCAGATCTATGCGGCATTCAGTGACTGTAGCCTCATAGTCAATATCTGCAGCAGTTGTCGGAGTAGGGGCAGAAGCTCTCGTTCCCTTGAGGCAGAGCAAAGCCGACCGAAGGAGAGAGAAAGACAGTCGACATCTCATCCAGGCTGTAACATAACTGCTGGGCTGCTGCTTCTGTTTGGAGATCAACTCCACGAGTCTGGTGTAGAAACATCTTGCACTTGGGCCCATCCCACCAGAGGTTGTGAACACTAGAGGAGTGAAGCTGCCTTGATCAACGTTTTGAATTCTCTCCCCATATGCCCTTCTCTTGTCGTTCTCGTTCCTCCTATGTGCAGCATCGAGAGCTAGGTTACGGTGACATGCGGCCATGGGATAAAAAATCCTGATGTCGAAGAAAGCTCGCTGTCCCCGCGTCCAGAATCCTCGAGCACTGACGTCCACGCGGGCTTCGTTAGATGTGTTTGAAGTCCTGTGTTGGAAGATCTCGCCATCCAATGGAAGGAGGGTCGGTTCTACCATGACGTCCCAGCAGATTTCCTTCAACATATTTGCTGTGAGATCCCTTACCTCGTCATTTCCTTCAACATATTTGCTGTGAGATCTTACATGCCTCATGCATATGAAGCCCCCCTTCTTGCAGACCATGGTGTGATCGCCATCATAGGAAGAGCCACACATGCATTGGGAGGGCAAACCTTCTACTGGCCAACCGTACCTTAGAGCAATGGCATCTGTAAATTCTTGTTTATTAAGACTGAAACCATTTGCTCTTATCGGTAACGTAGTTCACCAGTTCGAGGCGCCCACCTCCTGCGCTATAGCTACTTTTTTTTCAAATTTTCTGGAACCTGCAGCAATCGTTGCTGCAACTTTTCATTTTGGCAGTGCTGTCGATCTGTCGTAATGGACCTACGACTCTTATTTACTTCGCTGGTATCCACTTCCCCTGTTGCATTCTGGGCTATTATGTGATCCGTGAGGGCTGCCGTGAGCTTAAGTGAATTTTGATGTTCAGTGGCAGCAATCTCCTCTGGATTAGTTAGTCCCATCCCTCCCAGTCTTGGTGGAAGTGCAAGAAGTGCTCTTTCTGCTGGGTTTAAGTCAGGGTGTTTCATTAGTTTGGGAATGAACTTGACACTGATAGCTTCTTCCAGAGGGTGGAGGAGGGGTCCGATCTCAGGGATGGTACGCATCAGGTAGTTCCAGCGATGCTTGACTCCATGGGTGAATGCTGCAAAGGCCGCATGTGGCTCTGGGTTAGCAATCTCAGACAGAGCTTGGATTTCACTAACCCACTCATTCACCTTTCCCGCCACGTACTCGGTCTTGAAGTCCGTAGTGCCAATTACTGCGCCTAGATGTCTTTGGCCGTCCTTAGTTATTTTGACCTCACTTCCGCCAAAAACCTCCAATGCCCGTTCATAATGTTCTGGCTTATTTCATACCTACTACATACATACATAATTTTTTTTCTCAGGAATTAGCCCACCCGGGCACAGGTCACTGACCCACATAATGATAATACTAATACTGTACTGTACTAATAATTTATGTTTTGCGTGAAATCGGTATGGCCTTAATTTCAGCAATTTTATTGCTCGTTGAATGCTTCTTAGGGATATTCCACTTTACTGGGACAGTTTAAAAAAAATTCTGGTGATCACAGCAGTGTTTCTTCATCGTTGAGGTGTGCAACATCATTCAAAGCTGATTGTCGCTGGGCATATTTCTTTTCATATACTTCGTGTGTCTTGCACATCTTTTACCAGCCGGTGTATTGTTGATTTATTTGGTTCTTGTCTTTCAGGATAAGCATTAGTGAATGCTTCAAACAGACGCAATCGATTTGGTTGCAAACTAATGTTCAACAAAGAGCACATGTTCAGCCTGTGAATACTTTACACCATCCTCTCACCCTGATTGCTATAGTTGAACTGAAGTTGAACATATAAACTTTTTTTTTTGTAACAAACCTTGTCAGAACATTCCACCAGCATTTTTTCTCAGTTTCATACATAAACACATCAATATGATCCATATTCCTTCTTCTTCCAAGTTCTTTCTATGAAGTCTGACACCATTTTCTTTGCTTGGGGCTATTTTCGTTAAGATGTGGAATATGCCGGGGCCCCCTTGGGCTCTGAGGGACTTATGTGTCCACCTTTAGCTAGAACTGGGCTTGGCTGCAGTCATCGGTGTGCCTGTCTTATATTTACCAACCACTTACAATAGCAGTTTTATAGCGGCAATTTGTGCAATATACTACATACGTGTGTTTGTTAGTGTGCAACATTTAACAAGTGCAAAGTGACAGACAATAACCAAAAAGTGTAAAGCCCTGTTCGTCAACTGAGTTTGTAAACCAACACACACACAGCATTATCATGTACTGTACAGTACTGTATGTTTTAGGGATGGTCGTTATGGTGAGCCTAGAAGTTCAATGGACTCCTGTCAAAATAAGGATGACTATACAGTACAGTATGTAGCTAATTAAAATTTTAATTCCTTCTACATTACTGTATTTTATTTAAGATATTCTTTCACTAATTAAATTTACCTAAATAATGCCAAGAAAAGGTAATTTAGTTAAGGTCAAGTTAGGCTTGTAGCTATTGATGATATAGTATTTGCAGACAAGGATATAATTACTGTATAGTATCATGTTTAGGAAACTACTGTATTGTGTTTTAGATGAAAGTTTTATACTGTAAATGCTAGTTTAACTGATATACGTATAGAGGTTTATATGTAAGGGTAACTAGTGGTGCGACTCATAGGGGTTTCTACCATATACAGTACAGATATAATCTGAATCCCAGGTCTGCACTATTCATTAAGGTCATATCTTGGACTGCTTGGAGAGAAAATTTGAGTAGGAATAAATGCTGCAGTTTTAACTTTGATACATGTATATCAGGGTCAGGTTTATTTAAGATATGCACTCAGTCATGTTAAAAGTTTGTGCTATAATGTACTCAGCTGTAAAGTTACATATATTTTGTTTCAGCTGTCCATTTTCAATGTTGTGCCATTGAATGTGTAGCCGAGTTGTTAGTAACTTTAGGGCTTCTTTTTAATCAGAGACTTGGCAGTTGACTGGCCACTTCCTCCTCCATGAAGACTTATAAAATAGCCTTCCTCTTTCCCCCAGAGTTGTGTATTGATCAGTTTGGGTGTACTGTTTTGTGGCAAAAGAATGGTGAGGCTGTCAGTCTTGTATACTGGATAATGTTATGTACAGTATTCCATTCCTGTGTTTTAATTTTTTCATTTCTGCCTTAAGAAAGAAATTGAAAGTATCATATTGTTTCTGCTTGCTGTTAGCTGTTGGAAGACATGATTCTGTATCACCCTGCCCCATTATTTCTTATTCTCAAGCTTTTGTACAGGAGGTCCCCGACTTGCGAATGGGGTTAAACTTGAAATTTACAGTACTCTGTATTCTATTTACCTGATGACTTATTTTTACTTTCATCTACTGTATTTTGTCATTCATTTTAATTCTTTTGTCTTAAATTCAGTGATTTTAGATGTACAGTGAACCCTCACTTTACGCGGTTAATTCAACCCACGGCGGCCCGCGTAAAGTGAGAAACGCGTAAAGTGAACAACATAACATGTGGGATTAATTGAAATAGAGACCGGGCCGACCCCCAAACTCCACTTTTTCAGACACAATACCTACGTTGTAGTAAAATTAACTTCTTAATTTTATGATGGTATGCACACACAATTAATAATTAAGAGAAATATCAATAATATTAGGTTTTTTAACACTTAACACAATTAATAATTAAGAGAAATATCAATAATATTAGGTTTTTTAACACTTACATTAGTAGAAAAGATGGCTGGGCACACTGGGATGGGGGGTTGGTTCCGAGGCAGAGGGCAGATTATTGGCCCTCACCTGTATCACTTGTATCAATTGTATCACTATCCACCTCAGAGGCTTGCAGGGCCTCTTTGTCAAACCCCTCAAAGTCCATATAAGTCCATATCCTCACTATCATTATCACTATCACTGACTTGGGCCGGCTGTGGTGGGTGGCGGGTGAAGAACTCGGGAATGTTTTGATGACTGGGCGACCTTGTGGGCACCCTGCTCGTGCCGCTCCCCGCGTAAAAGGGTACACACACCGCGGAAAGTGAGCATTCCGGTTTCGGCAGGGTACCGCGTAAACGTAGAAACGCGTAAAGTGGGACCGCGTAAAGCTAGGGTTGACTGTACAGTAACTTCTCCGTTACCCGGAATCCCTCATACAAGGAACTCTCTGATAGCCGGAATTGAAATTTTCTCTGAAAATCTTTCCCAACGCCGGAATTTTCTGGAGAATTCCGGCTTTGGAAGCGATTTTCCAATGGGCATATTTTCTGGAAAATTCTGAAAAAATACTCCCTATACCCGGAAAATTCCAGGGATAGGGCCACATTTTTCTGGGTTTGAGAGATGATGTAATGAACAACTTCTGGAACTTACGAGAACATTTTTCTGTTACCCGGAAAATTCCGTGGTTGAAGAATTTTTTTCCGGCTTTTAGAGAGTTGTCTTGTTGTCCGGAAGCGCTCTGCACCAATTGTTCCGGCTAATGGAGATATCAGTGTATACTGTATAAGGACTTAAGGCTATGATATACAGGTAGTGGGATTTTAAAACATTGTTTTGTAAGTATGGTTAATAGGTAGTAGGCAGCTACCAAACAGGGAGGTACTACCTCCTGGGAAGATGTTGGAAGCAAAATGTGTTGTCTGATGGTAGACCCTGCTGCCATATGGCATCACAAAAATTGTGACCAAGTCCCAGGTTGCTGATCTGACTTTCTGCCTCATTTACACACAATTACAGGGTCTCAATTGTTTCTTACTTTGACAACACAACATACATAGTGTATATTGTTTCTCACTATTGATCTTTTTTTTAGTTTTTTATTTCTGTATGGTTCTTTATTATTATTATTATTATTATTATTATTATTACTATTATTACTACTATTATTACTAGTGTTGTTATTATTAATATATAATTATTTTATTTTTAATTTTTTTTATTTTGTATTATCAATTTTATTCACTATGAACTAACTATTATTATGTTGTTATTATTATTATTATTATTATTATTATTATTATTATTATTATTATTATTACATTTTCGCCCCCTAGGCCCCGATGTGGGTCAGTGACCTGTGCCCGGGTGGGCTAATCTCTGAAAAAAAAAACAACAACCGCACATAGCATGTGTTCCGACTTAAATACACCCTCAGGAACAAAACCCATGACTACAGTATTAATTTAAAGATCAGAATTTTTTTCATAATGTTGGGTGTTAGAATATTGAGGATATGGATGATAATCGATAGACAAAAACAAATATGATTTGTTTTCCACAGAATTCTCTACAACAGTACTGTACTAGTATGAGAGCTGGTATTCATCTGAAAAATTTCATATGGTATACCTGTACAGTATTATACAGGTTAGTGTGCATTAAATGTTTTATTAAGTGACCCGGCGCTAAACATCCAGAACATAAACTTGTGGATTTTTAATGATTTGGTGTACAGTTGCCTCCGTTTATAACCGGTATAGTGGCTGGCGTGACTTGTGAGATGTGGCACCACTGTTTGTTTACATCATGGTAAAATTGGCAGAAGGGGCAGAACTACTCTCACTATAGTAACCACCAAGGATGCTAAAGAACCAATCACCACCGCCTCTCTGTCTGTGAATTTACGCATTTCCTGTGTGGTTATAGTTTTAATAAAGATTATCAAGTAGAACGTCATTGGCTCCTATCTGTTGTCTGGTGGGCGGTGGTGCCACACCTCACAAAACATGCCAACCACTGTACCAGTTATAAATGGAGGCAACTGTATATGTACCATAGTTGTTATTTTAAGCCATTGCTACTTCTTATTCTGTGTTTAGCTTTCAGTGACCAGCAGTTCATGAGATACTGTAGCTTTCAGTGACCAGCAGTTCGTGAGATACTATAGCTTTCAGTGACCAGCATTTCGTGAGATACTATAGCTTTCAGTGACCAGTAGTTCGTGAGATACTGTAGCTTTCAGTGACCAGCAGTTCGTGAGATACTATAGCTTTCAGTGACCAGCACCTCGTGAGATACAATAACTTTCAGTGACCAGCAGTTCGTGAGATACTATAGCTTTCAGTGACCAGCGGTTCGTGAGATACTGTAGCTTTCAGTGACCAGCAGTTCGTGAGATACTGTAGCTTTCAGTGACCAGCGGTTCTTGAGATACTATAGCTTTCAGTGACCAGCAGTTCGTGAAATACTGTAGCTTTCAGTGACCAGCGGTTCTTGAGATACTTTAGCTTTCAGTGACCAGCAGTTCGTGAAATACTGTAGCTTTCAGTGACCAGCGGATACTCGTGACCAGCAGTACTGTACTTTCAGTGACCAGCGGTTCTTGAGATACTTTAGCTTTCAGTGACCAGCAGTTCGTGAAATACTGTAGCTTTCAGTGACCAGCGGTTCGTGAGATACTGTACAGTGCAGTACTAGAGTTGTTTGATTCAAGGTCAAGACTTAATCATTGAAAAAATAAAGACCATAATTTTACCCTTCTTTGGTCGTTCTAGTAAACTCACAGACCTCTTATGTTCTTACCACTTCGCTTATAAAATTATGTTTTTGGCATTCATTGTAAACGACCTCGTTGCTAGACCGCCCATTATTTTTTTTCTAACATTTTATGTAGGTGAAAACACACACACACACACACACACACACTTACTTACTTACTTACTTACTTACTTACTTACTTACTTACTTACTTACTTACTTACTTACTTACTTACTTACTTACTTACTTACTTACTTACTTACTTACTTACTTTCTTTCTTTTCGCTGCACATGTGCACTGAGCTTCAGTTTCTCCCCGGCCCCCCTGTTTGCCATTAACCCCACATGCCCGCAAGCCAACGGCAGACCTTCCCCTGATTCACATAACTCCCTTTGTGTGTCAAAGATTTGCCCTGGAAAACGACCAGACTAATAACTGCCTCTTAAGCACGTGCTAAGACCTCGTTAGTCATTTTCTTTTCATTCTCCCATTTTCTCCCCCTTTCCATGTTCACTCCCCAGGCTAGCAGAGGACGCGAAGGGGGTGGGTGAGGAAAGGGGGGCGAGTGAGCGGGGAAGGAATGCATTTTTTCAAATCTCATCCAGCAAGACCCTCCCACCATTTCCAGATACGTTCACTTGTCTTTTTCTGTGTGTGTAAGCTCTTAGATCATGACACACACACGCACACACTCTCTCTCTCTCTGTCCTGCGTGACAGTGAGAAGTGATACCACCCTCAGTGTCAAGACCTTAACTGAATTACTCCGAATAGGCAAACTGTACTCCAAGCTTTGTCAATAAATTTGTTAAACTAAAACACTCTTTCTCTCTTCAACAAGTGTCAATAAAAAACTTTTTGGACGCGATGGGAAGAATTTGGGAGGAGTTCATGTGAACTGGGATTGGCTGGTAATGTTGGGTGGTGTTGGAGGGTTGCGGGGGGGTAAGGTGCTCGCTGTATGCCCAGGGTGAAACTTGGTGTGTTTTTGTTGGGGGCCAGTGTATCGTAGGACGTCTCAAGGTCGTGGTGGTCAGGTAGCGGGGACGGGGGAGGGTAGAGGCCCACCGGGGGTGTATGAAGATCCGTCTGTTGCAGGGAGCGGTGTTGTGATTGTCTCCTGTACTGTACATGATACTGGAGAACATCACTCCCGGCGTCACCCATATATCATCAAGTGTCTTTTAGTCTTATATATCATTGGTGTTTAGTAAATTAAAGGAGTGATTTTGTATTGTTTTTCTGCCCCTTTATCATCCAGAGATCTCTGTACCATAACTTGTATTACCACCTATAGTAATGTACCTGTACTTTGGTTTTTGAACTAAAGAAATCTTAGAAATAATATTGCGACTGATGAAGGACGCAGCAGTGAACCAGATCCCCAAAATGAGTGCGTGTACTCTACCGTACTGTATAATATATTTCGTTGGCCATCGGCTGTGAGTCGGACTATCAGTGTGATCGATGACGACCTCCGACGTTTGGACAATGAGTTATATGAAGCAAATACTTGTTGAGAGAAGACGATATTCCAGTGAAGGAATCTTGATCTTGGAGATATGTTAGGTAGTCTCTCAGTCACTCCTCAGAGGCCACGAGCTTCACGAGAGGAACAAGGGTGTGGCACAAAAGCAGGTGGTGTGGAGGGGGATAAGTGGCAGGATCCTTGTCACTTTGGGTCGTGGGCCAGTTTACATCCTAGACAGCGTGGCTAGTGGGTTTGTTTACTCCTTAGACACGTTGCTGATGGGTTTGTTTATTTTTTAGATACTGGCTGATGAGCTTACATCTTAACCAACGTGACTGGTTTTGTTTAAATACTAGGCAGTAACTGGTGGGTTCGTTTACAGCATCGTAGCTGGTGGGTTCGTTTACAGCATCGAAGCGTGGCTGATGGGTTTGTTTACAGCATCGTAGCGTGGCTGGTGGGTTTGTTTACAGCATCGTAGCGTGGCTGGTGGGTTTGTTTACAGCATCGTAGCGTGGCTGGTGGGTTTGTTTACATTAGCGGTAGCGTGGCTGGTGGGTTTGTTTACATTTTAGGCAATATGACGAGTGGGTTAGATTACATCCTATGATACTACAGAGTGTGAACGATGGCTGTAGTGTTTCACGTTTATTCTACCTTGCTTGTTGTTGGTGTGTTCACAAGCGAAGTATTTGGTGATTGGGATCATAATTTTGAAGATTAACCCACCCTGCTTATTTCACCTGATGATTAAACACTATGTAGAGGGGGGGGGGGCTAAGTTAACTTTGAGGTTTTTATTCTTAAGATGACATAATCTGGGGGCCTAATGTTCACATGATCCAAAGGTTGTAACTGTGACCTGGCTGGAGTGGTTTAAAGAATAAGTATATACCATATTTAAAGACTGCGGGATACCTGGTGATGACTCGAGGTTGGTTTCTTCTACGTTTAGGGGTTGTGAACACTAACTGGTAGCTTAGAGGAAGTCTTGATTACATCCTGTTGTTTGTCTTGAGTTTTGTGCTCATTGTCATTATCGTTACCTACGGTAGGTTGGGTGGGTGGCGAAAGGAGATGAAGCATTGAAATTTGGTTAGCTTACAGTGTGTGCATTGTTATCCACAGATTTAAAATAAACATAAGATTTGAAAGTTACGTATGGGTGAATTCCTGATTGGACAACACCTTCCTGTTTTATTGTTATAGAGTTTGACCTACCTTATCAACACTGTTTATTTCCTTTTGAATGTTCGTTTATCAGTATGTACTTAGTGGTATTGGGTTTTGTGGCGTCGAGTGAGTCTGGGCGGGTGCAGTAGCTGATAATGGAGTTATTGTGTTAGTTGCAAATGACAACCGTGTGACCAGCGGCTTATGTTTTGGGCGGTGCAAGTTGATATGTTTTATTTGTGAAGCTCTTGGTATGTTGTCTACTCGTGCAGTAAAAAAAAAATATAATTGTGAAGGTTAACTAAGGTGTCCTCCCCTCTATTAATAGCCACGCTTGGTTTAGGAACTCGTGGAATTCTTGTTTTAATTGCTATTTGTGTGTGACACTCCTATTTTTTTTAACTTGATTTCGAGAACTACACACTATAGTACTATACTGAATATTGTAAAGGAGCCAGACAGGTACAATGTGATGAGGAGATCTTCCCCAAGCTGAAATAAAGCTTCGTACTTGATTTACTGCTGTACAGCGTGACGAGTGCAGTCCATCCAGCACGATCTTACGAAGCTTGTTCACCTATTTCAAACTTTCACTGAAACCTTATGACATGCGCAATTTTTGCATTTGTTTCTACACTTTGTATTTATTTACATATTTACTTCTTTATTATAATTAATTATTTACTCTTATTATTACTAACTTATTGTTATTATTAGTTTTGGTTTGGTGGGGGTACATTCAGCATCTCATCACTGTGTCATGGCCGGGTTCGAGTCCTCCCCGGGACACGCGTGTGAAGGGTGTTATCGAATGTTACTATACCAAACATCGCTGGTTTCCTCTTGTAGTAGCACTGTAAAATAGAGTTCATAACAAAGATCAGACCAACCGGCCGAGCCATGTGGTCATAGGAAAGATTCAAGAGGGGCATACGTGTTTTATAAATTTAATCTCCGGCGATAGACCACATTAAAGCACGACAATGTGGCGTTCCATGAATTATATCGTGTAGTATGCATGCGTCTCGCTGTGCACACACTTCCCTTGGGTAGTTATTTTTCATCTATGGTTGACTGCTTGTGATGATCTTTGCTACGTCGTTTATGGAAGACTGCTGAGCATTATCTTGTCATATTTACACATGATACTTACTAGTGACAGAAACTAATTTCCTTGTTGTTTTACACAATTTCACGATATTTACGTAACATGCAGATTTATTATTTGTTCATTGAGTTTGTTAGTCAGGCAATACGATGGTGCAGAATCTTGGCCGCACATACTATTAAAAATTCTTCCTTCGTACAGAGAAGCGGAAGTATGCTTAAGATTTTTTTTAGGGTAAGAAGTGTTTAAGGTGACAACACACACACACACACACACACACACACACACACACACACACACACACTCTTACTTGGTCCTTGTGGGGAAGGTGTGGTGTGGCCTTATTGTGGATTTTATTTATGTATTGAACATATTTTGGTATATCTCACCAACTCCTCATCCTCGCGTTGTTGTGAATGACTACTGCAGGGGTCTTGAAGGTGGTGGGTTATGGAACAGTTGTGACCGAGTACAAAGTATACGAGGCTTAACACAAATTTGAGACCAATATAAAGTCAAGGAAGATTGAAGAATAAAGAAAAATTCTGGGACCAAGAATTATAAGATGGTTGCAAATAAGAGGAACCGCCCGGGTTCTTAAAAAAACAAAACAATGTTTTCCACGCTGAATTTTTTAGTCTTGGAGCGTTGCGAGGATCTGTTAAGTATCGTAACCATTGTTATTAAATTGCTTTGAGGTTTCATGGGAACTGATCCCCACGTTTAGGGTTAATATGTCTAGATCGAAATGGATATTCCTTGTTGTGTTACTTGGTATGCGTTGCGGCTCGGCTGTGCTGATGCTCATATACATAGTGGAGAGAGAGGAGGCATTTTGGGCTTTGTGGCCCTGTGGTATATCAGTCTGTCGCTTCGCCTAATACAGGGTGTGGTAAAATACGTCGGGTCAGGGAGTCACCTCTAAAGCTCGGAGTAAGCATGACTACCATTCTCGCTGATATGTCACATAGGTATTCCAGATTAAGGAAGTTGGTTGTTCATGGTTAAGACAGGAATTGTCTTGGGAAAGAGGAACGTGTTTCATTGTAAAGAGGATGGAGTGATCATTCGGAAGAGGAGGGATTATCATCGAGAAGAGATTTTCATTGGATGAGGTGAAGAATTGCCATGGGTAAGAGGATTAATTCTTACGAGTAATTGGAGGGATTGTTATGCATAAGGGGAGGAGTCGTGATAGACAAGAGGAGAAATTCTCATGGATAAAGGGAAACCTTATCATGGTTAAGGAAGGGAACTGTATTTTAGGGGGCATAGCGCACCCGTAACCTAGAAGTTGTGAACTCGGATGTTTTGACGTGAATACACACAAAAAGAAATCTTTTAATGTTTTGGTAAGGAGCAAATAAGTTGATAATGCTGATAACTCGTGCATATACTGTATATATATTTCTTGATAAAATCACACGGGAAAATGGAAACAACGGAGGTACTCCGTTGTTTCCATTTTCCGGTGTGATTTTATCAAGATTTATCTTATCCACGTTTTCATTGTGGATTTACATGAAATATATATATATATATATATATATATATATATATATATATATATATATATATATATATATATATATATATATATATATATATATATATATAAAATGCACACGGACAGACATACATACGTATACACAAATATGAAAAACTGTAGTTGTTAAGAAATATATTTACATAAAAGAGTCAGACTCGTAAGAGAACAACGCTGGGCATGTGGAAAAATGCATTTTAACATTCCTCGTGTTGTGCCAAATCTCTGTAAACAACGTACGTCCTTACCAACAAGCTCCAGGCTCTCTGCCCTCTGGCACACACACTTAACATGTACGGTAATACTTCTAAGTGAACCAAACACCCACACTAACGATTACTTTCTTTGTCGGTCATCAGATGTGTTTCTCTGAAAGGTTTAGTAAATAGACGTGAGTGTATGGCCAGAGTGACATGCAGGAAGTAGAATGGATTGGTTTTGAATTGTAGGAACACTCACATTTAGATTTAGGCGCGAAATAGGTAAACATTGGTTTGGAAATAGAGTAGTGGATGGGTGGAACAAGTTACCAAACATCATCATTAACTCGAATACGCTGGATAGCTTCAAACATAGGTTGGATGGATATATGAGCAATAGGGGTTGGGTGTAAATGGGACTGCCCAGTATGGGCCAATAGGCCCGCTCCAGTTTCCTCCTCCATTCTTATGTTCTTAAGTGCCGTACTTTCCACCCACCTCAGTGACTTAAAGATTAAAACCTCCTACCTCAGTAAATAAATGCTTTCATGATGGCATCTTATTGGGATTAGATTAGATAGATAGATGGATAGGATGTGGGCGTGGTCTGTCCGGGTCGTTGATGGTGTGCCGTTGAGTTCACTGAAGTGAGGGAATTGAAGAAGGAAATTTAAATGAGGCGAAGCTGCTTCCTGACACCAACATGATGGGATCAGGCTAACAGCATCTGTTCTTTCGCTTGTCTCTTTGACTGTCACCATCATACTGTGTGAGCACTCCTCAATTTTTAGAAAGGGGTTACCGCTTTTCCATTGGTCGAGATGGGTAAGAGCCTACATAATGGAGCATGGACGGTAGATTCAGTTGTGGAGGTTGAATCAGGCAGGCCAGCTAGCTGCAGCTGTTGAGAAAGGCTCAACCTTTTGCAGGTGGATCAGTCAAAGCGCCTGGGGTTGTGCAAGCGACGCCACGCTCTGTCGCATGTTATTTCAAGTTATTTCGTTGACCTTGTTTTCTCTGTCTGATGTCGGAGATTGTGTGTCACAGCTGAGGCGACTGTAGGAGATATCTCTTGGCTCCCTTTTCTTTCACTTACATCTCGTATTCGGATCTTTCTTCTTGACTGTGAAACTGCTCTTAATTGTTCTCACCCTCTTCTTACTTCATTGTTTTGTTTTTTTTTTTTTGCTTCTCGCTCTTCGTGACCCATTCCTCTTTGCTCATATACTGTAGGCTACAGGCTTTTAGTGTTGTGCTCAAATTCTTGCTTTACCAGAGGCTCAATCACAGATTATCGTCTTGGCGAGTTTCAGTGTATTGCCATCACCCGGCCCTTCGCTCCAACCCGGTTATTTTGTTTCATAAGGCTTTGCAGCGTCGTGCACAAACTTTACCTTTCACCTGGCTCAGGTCTTAGCTCTGCTGCTCAGTAAAGCAGACCGCGCCAGCAAACTTCCGTCACCCGCCCTCCGCCTGCTCCCAAACCTCGGCTTGTTGCCTCCTTCCTGCTGCTGCTGCTGCTGCTGCTCACGCTGTTATGTATGTGGTGGTAGCTGCGGCGATGGTGACGCTGGCAGTGGTATTGGAGAATGGCGCTCGCCAAACCCGGGTCGTTGGGTACGCGCGGCTTTATTTTCCATCACGTATTATAGGGTCGTGATAACCTGTAGTCTGAACTTAAGGTCATCAACGAGTTTCAGACTAGGGCACTCTTGTCCAGTGGATACCGTACTAAAACCTGTACAGTAATAATATATATATATATATATATATATATATATATATATATATATATATATATATATATATATATATATATATATATTTATTTATTTATTTATTTATTTATTTATTTATTTATTTATTTATTTATTAATTAATTAATTTATTTATTTATTTATTAGTTCAAAATAATGTGACTTACTTTCCACCCCTAAACAAACGAGGGAATCCGCCCTTCCGCCGGCTCGTTTGTCCTTCCTGCCGCCCACCCTCCACTTGTCCATTCCATCCACCAAGCCGTATGTGAGGTGGTGGGGGCATGTCAGGGTATACTAGTATATAATGGTGGGAGGGTGTATCACCTACCTAAGTATTGGTTGTGTCTTAAGGTCGCTTGTGTAGGACATGGTTTTTTTAACCCCTTGTGTACTTGCTCCCCCTCTGAGGTGAGTAAAACAGTTTGGCGTTAGCCAAATTAATTGTTAAAAGTGGTGTCTCCGTAGTGAAAGGGTTAAGGCACTTTGTGTGTGTGTGTGTGTTGGGGATAGATTTACCTCCTCTCAGATATTAGTTGAGCCCTTATTTTTGAAGGGTCAGGGGGTGCACTAGACTTGTGACAGTATAGTAGGGGCCATATGATTCTAATTATACTGTGTAAGTCTTACCAGTGTCTTCTCTGCCGTACAGTAACAGTACCCGCAGCACCTTAGTCTGCCTCCATCCATTCTTCGCCAGAGATTTGCTTAATGTAATAAAATTAAATATCAGAATGCAATGTATTTATTTAAACTTAAGGCTTTTGCTGAGTTATTGCACTTCAGTAATATTTGACATATAGATTAAACGGCTTAAAATTGCGGTTGTAACGGGAAAAACATTTCAAGTTGGGTTTTCTGATTTTTTTATGTGGGGAGTTTCCTTGCACCTTCCTCCAGTTGGTTTTCCCTTGGTAACCCAAAGTCATCATTTGGTTACTTACGAGTGGTCATGGTTTTTAAACCCCGGAAGGGAGTAAGTTTTCGTATTTCCAATGTTAAGACTTCACTGTAATTTACATCATCACACTCAAGGAGTTAAAGTATCTCGTTCAGTAGGTTAATATATTTTAGTCTGGGGTGGCATCCTACTGCAGGGATTAAACGTGGATGCTCGCTTATAGCATAGTAAACTTGGCGCCCGTAGTAGAAGTGTTGATAAATTGAACGTGATACTTTTTTGGTGTGGCTACATTCATAATAAGCATGAAGCTCTTAATGGTAAGCTAAGTGTGTGTGTGTGTGTTGTTGACATGATTTATGGATTATTAATCACATTAAAGTACACGCGCATGTAGTATATTTTAATATATGTTAGAAATTAATTACTGGAATTTCAGTTCTGCGTGTGCACACACACACACACACCTTATCTGAGTTAATCTGTCTTTCTTGTGATCAGTGAGTGCTGTTATCTATAGCCTGGTAGTCGGTAGTGTAAGTGCTATTATCCAGAGCAGACACAACCCAATAGTGGTAGGATTGTTGGACTGGGGGCGGGCGAGGTGATGGGGTGCGTGAGAAGACAAGGCTAACTAAACCTGTCAGACGGTGGTGGGCGGTGGGTCTGGCAATAGGCGGCCAATACTATCCACGCTCACTCGTTCTCTTTCCCACCACCTGTCTCACTGGGTGTCGGGGGAGCAGAACTTCTCATATCAACATTGGTCCACTGTGAGGCACCACGAGTAGGAGACGTCCTCACGTGGCCTTGTTGATAAACACTTCGTTGATTGTTTGGGAAACTTGTTAATGAGGGCGTTTTCTCCCTGTGGTGTTTGTTGATGGTTGTGTAGGAATACTGACCGCTGTGTCGGGGTAGGATTTTCATCTAATGCCAAATACCATGTGTAATTGTTTGGTCACACACACTTATTTATTTATGTATTTAACACGATAATATCTATATGAATAGTATATTTAGATATAGCCAATCGGGATTCCTCACCGAATTTTCGTGGAACATCCAAACTATGTAGTATGCTCTTAGTGTGGCTTGTGTGAAATACCGTACGGACGTTTGTCATCCCTCACCCCCCCACCCCCCTTCCCTCCTCAAAAAAAAAAAGATGCAAGGTAGATTTAGTTTTGTCCTACCCAACGAAAAGTTTGTTACTGTTTACAAACGGTCCTGTCAGGTAAAATTTCGGGTAGGGATTCAACGGAGGTGTCGAATGTTGAGTTATCTGGCTGGTGAGGTAGTAGTTTAGACCTCTACCACCCACTCGTGATTTACCTTTTGTAACAGTTTTTTTTTATATTCGTTGTTATGTTTGTGAGGAAGAAAGTATTGTTAAGAACTAGACGTTTACTAGAGTGAATGACTATTGTGTTAATAACAGGTATGGTAGGTCATTCATAATGTTGGTAAATAGAGGAATGGGTAATTGAAGGTCCCGCCAGGAATATGGTGCCCTCACGAAACACGTTATGCCGCAACACACTTCACTGGATTATGGATTACAGCTTTGTGGAGTAAAGAGAGAGGGAGGGGCTATTGCGTGGGTATGTGGGAGGTAAGGAGTGAGTTTCCTTGAACCTGTGCGACAGATCTTGTGGTTTATACCCACGTTACCCACGGGGGGGGGGGGGGTGTCACCTACACGCTCTCTTTGCTGCTCCAAGCTCTTAACAGACTTACATGTCCTCATTCTTGCTTCTATCGGTCTACCCCTTTTCCTCTCCCGACTTTCACTCGTGATGAACGAGGCGGAGGGTGAGTGGTGGCAGTTATCCCAACTTGCTTTGTATACGGTAATATGGGCAGGTATTGATCCTGGCCGTCAGTGGTGGCTGGCGCCAGGCTCATGACCAGCCTGCCTGCCATGCAGGTTCAACATGGGAAGTCTGCCCACACCTACAGAACTCACCCTCTTCTCTTAGCTCTTGTTAAGAATTGAGTGGTGGCATCGAAAGGGGCAACTCTCTTATAACGCAAACAGCTCATCTTGCATAGTATATTTCAATTTATTGTAAGTCACCAGTGGTTCCCCCCACCTCTCGCCCCTGCTTTACTGTGTGTACTCGCCTCCACCCGGAAGTACTTATTGGAGTGCGTAAGGGCGGGTATATATGGAGAAGACGGTGGTGGTTAGGGAGTGAGCGAGGCCTTGTTATGGTTGTCGCTGGAGGCAGACCTTTACTGGTTGTCGCAGTGGTTACTTGAAACAAGTTATGTTTATTTATTTGTCTTAGAGTCAGTATTGGATGTCTTGTGAGTCATTTTAACACCCGATTGCGCGTGCGTGCTTACAGAGGTGTCTGCGTGAGTGTGCTAGCTTATGAGAATGTTAACCACACTTTGTTATAATTTGCTTTTAGATGCATATTAAGCTAAGTGTTCTGGCATACACGGTCACTTTGCACCTCACCCCTTCTCGTACCCCACAATACAGGCTTTAATGCATCGCCCGTCTTTATGCAATTGATTCAAGGCTATGATAATTTGCTCCAACCAAGTATAGTGTGTCATGCATGCTACCTACGCTTGTACTACGCAGTTATATTATCTTCATTCATGTTAACCCAGGCTTCCATACGTTATTAATTTCACACTGTGGGGATGTATGTATGTGTGTTTGTTTGTTTGTTTGTTTGTTTGGATGTTTGAGCAAAGGCGGTCAACCCATTTGTCGCACACACAAAAGACAAAGGCGAGGCTAGTTATCAATAATTGGGTGACTACAACCAGCCCAAGAATCAATAAGAGAATGTCGTCGCCTCGTAGTATTGTAAATAATTTAGAGGTTGGTAAGGTGGTGAATGCCAGACAAGCACTGTGATGTTGTAGAGGGGTGAGAGGAGAGTGAGTGGGTGTTTTTGGTATACATTCGTGCTCTGTACCAGCACACATACTGTATCACGATTAGGTGTAGTTATTTGCGTGATACAGTATTTGGTGGTGAGGAACCGATTCCCGCCTTACTCTTGTTAATAATGAAGACCACGATGAAGGCAGTCGTATTGTTTGTTAGTTACTTTTACTGGCACCCTTGAGGATGGTGCATCTAAACGTAAACCTTGCCCACGTATCTGAATGAACACACACACACACACACACACACACACACACACACACACACACACACACATTGGTGTTGTTGCTATTACTGTAAAACATTGTATACTCGTGAACGTGTGCATGGGACCCAAGAAGGCTACAACGATAACTGTGCTGACATTTATATCGTCGTTTGGTGTCGTTGATATTTCCTCTCTCATTCTCTCGTGAAGTCCGGAGAGCTGGGAGATTTGGCAATAGCTCTAGCCAGGACGGACAAAACTCCTTCAGGTGAGTCTATAGTAACATAGGTCGTGGTGGTACATTTAAGGGTTAAGTCGTGGTGCAAGTCGATATTTTTGTTGCTGCTCGTTTTACTGGCCAGGAGGAGAGGTGACACACGCAACTTTGCGAAACAAACTGTTAAACCCCGCTCTGCGAATCATGAACACCCCCTTCACTAGTGTGTTTACAGGGGCTCGTCATATAAACATTCCACAAATCATTATCTTTGAGATATTTGTTTTAATATTATTTTAATTTGATTCCATAGTATGCTTACTATTACGAGTTTCCTTCTGTCAAATGTAAACAAATAGAGCTGCCACGCTGATCAAAACCTGATGAGCCCCTGTAAACGCACTAGTGAAGGGGGACTTTACATACACCAAATGATTCAGTCAAATTGGAATGGTCGCAGAGTTGATGGTGGTCTTGGCAAGGTTTGTTGGAGTAGCTGTGTCTCACTGTTAGGTTATGCAAATACGATAAAAGTGGATTGTGTTGGTGGAGAGGAAAGAAAAATGCTGGTTGGTCGACGAGGCAAGTTTATTTTTTTAAGTAAGGATATGATTATGATTTTTTGTGCTTTCCTGTTATTTGTTTCTCACAAAACCATTATTGCGGTAAACCGTACCGGTATACATGTTGAACCTTAGTGAGTATTAGACGAAACTGATGGAATGAGTGAAATCGTCACGCATGTTTTTGTAAGCCTGCCACTGTCCGTGGTCATCCCCCGAAGTGTACACATGAGTGTGTGTGTCTGCTTGCGAGTTTGTTTTGCAGCCATGACGTGTGTGTGTGTGCGTGCGTGTGTGTTCACAGTCGTGCCTTCCTCACCACTCGCACAAGACGCTGATGAAGCACGTCCATGGCCGCCACAGCCATATTTTGTGGCGGTGTAGGAGTTGACTTGGGTGGTGTTCCCATCCTAGACCTTTAGCGACTTGTTCACTTCAAACTTAATTTCTTATTTTTAGGCTTTATGAATCCCTCACTGTACACATGTGGCCTTTGCCATCGTAAAAATGCAATGGAAACTACCTTCCAGTGGCCTTACTTATTGTTATTAGTCAACAAAAGGATTGCCGTCTATAAAGCTGGTTGCTTTTGTGTGTTACATTGCTAGGTAACAAATATTATCTTAAACTTGGTGAGTCAGGAAGTTGGGGAAGCTTGCGGGCCTGGCTGCCCTTGTTGCTACGGGCAGACTGGTACATGGCGGCTCAAATGCACACCCACGCGCTGCACCACAACAGTGTAGCTGTCACGCAAGCCACAGTCGATGCACGCACAAGCTTACTCTCTCTCTCTCTATACTCATTCATCCCCTTCCAAAATACTTTTTATCCAGACATTCTTCACTCGACTATGAAAATATGGACGAGGGATGTGTACAGTATTTGGCAGGAAGTGGATTGCATCAGTGATTCCCAGCCTAGTGTGTAAGGATCGTGCCATCACTCCACGGCCACACTTCCTTCCTACCAGCTCTCTGCACCCAGGTTGCTTATGCTCTTGGTGAGATAAAACAGCAAGATCTAGGAACCTAATTGAATTTTACTTGAATATTGATAAACGCTTTCCATGTGTTATGCACAGTACATTCAGCTCATAAGCGTTGTGTATAGGACGTATTTAGGGTTTGTTTTACTATTTTTGCCGTGTTATTTCTTTCCTGATGGCACCAGTTTTATTTTGGTTTATTTATTTTAAGTCAGTGGTGTGTGTGTAGCCCGGGGCGCCTAACCAGTGGTAAGGTACCACAATTATGAACAAGCCAACCCATCGTTCCCCTCTCCGGTAAATAACGTCCCTAATTACCAGTTCATTTGTGACATGAAGATGAATGGCTCGATGTTATGAGGGGTATTATGTTTCCAATGACCTTCCTTACCTTTGCCTCGCCATACTGATGCCTGCCTCCTCTACCACAGTGTCTGCCTCACTACACTGATGCTTACCCCTCCTTCACTATAGTGCCTTCCTCACTACACTGATGCCTGCCTCCTCCTTCATCACTACTATACAACCCTTGAAGGACGATGTTTCCAGCTATAATCTAATCATTCACTCACTATCAGGAGGAATTGGGACGAACACCAAGGAATAGGAGGATAAGAAGTGACATTACCTATGTGGTGTTTGTTTGTGTATGTACAGTATATGATAGTGTTCAGTTGAAGGATACACAGCTACGACATATACATTAATATATACTAAGGTAAGTTATTACCTATACAGTATTTTGTGGGGGGGGGGAGGGTGTCACTTTGGTTGTTTTGTAATTGTCACGTGTCATTTTAGTTAATTTATTTTGTTTTGCACAAGTGAATGTATTATAAGGAGTTTATACTGAAACCGTGTGTGTATATTTCGGTTGAATTATTTGCACGAGATTCTAGAGCCTTACGTTTTCTCAAGCTGTTAGAACACCCGAGAATAAAACACTTATTCCAGATAAAAGAATAGTTTGAGGTAGCATCCTAACGTCATGTTTAATGACTGAATAGAAAATGTACTGTATTTTGGGCCAGTGTTTATGCTCGTTGTACAACTGTCAGTAGAATAGTTTTTCATAAAGGAAAAGCAAGGTGGCTTGTGCTCACTAAGAGTCGTGCAGGTCAGAGAAAAAAATCAAGGCTGTGGCAGCTTCTTGTCCTTATCCCCACGGTCATCTCTTAAGTTACATACATTTAGGTCACACACAATTCCGGGAACCGATGTTAGTATTTGCTTTTTCGTCTGCAACTATATCTTACAAAGAAGTGATACAATTACCCCACCTTTACTTAATATAAAAAGAAACCAAACTGGGTACATGTAACAAATGGGGGGAAAAAAAAGCTGAAGAAAAATAGAGATACTGTACTTGAATATTTGAATGCAATTGTCTTGTTGACCTTGAGACCAGCTAGTTTTGAGTGGAGCTTTAAAGTGGGGTTTCGTGGCTGGACGTTAGAGTTTGTTTCTTTACACCCCACCACTCCCATTTACCTTACCTCTTATAACTCGACTCTTATCCTCTCTCAAGGAACACCAGTCACCTTTCCTACCACCGTGGCGCACCTTGTCACCTACTGATTACTTGTGACCCCTAATGTAGATACATTACAAACGTTAATTTTTACACATTACCGTGACAGTGTTGAATCCCTTCTACTATGACCCCTTAAAGTTGAAGCCACACCAATACGGGGTCTATCCAGATTGACATTATTACTTTCTATAACGGGGTGACATGATAGTGTGTAATGTTACGGTAAAGCCCTACGCGATATTTTGGTACGGCATGTGTCTGTTTCACTGTTATCCGTTGTTTGCATACTTTTCTTTTGTAATATAATAGAAGTGTTTGTTCGTGTGTATGTGTGTGTTTTTATCCATTATCCTTCAAGGATTTCAGGTGAATAGGACTTAGTCAATATCAAGGTCCCTGTGGTTGATAAACACTACGGTTGTGATGATCTGATAGGCTGCCACAATATACCGCGCCGCACCTCTCACAACATTGGGCATTTGTGTTTGTTTACAATTTCTGGTCCTATCTGTTTTAGCTGTTAAACGCGAGAGTACAGTGACTCGTACTTATGTGCATTAACACTAAGTATATATCGTGTATGTACTGGGAGGTTATTTAGGTGAGGGGAAGTGAGATCATAACATCTGTGTACTCAATTCTTCTATAGAATAAAATGTTTTCTCGAGTTAATTCGACTTAAAAAGCGTTCACACGAAAACTGATCACAAATATGACCCCCAAGTAGTTGTCAATTATTACCAAATGTCAAGGGAATAGCGGTAACAGCTGCACAAAAAAAACCTTTTTCCAATTCCTGTAACCTACACTTTAAAAATTTCGAAATTGAAATGATTAGACTTGTCCTATATTTGGGTA
Organism: Homarus americanus; assembly: GCF_018991925.1. NCBI lineage: Eukaryota > Metazoa > Arthropoda > Malacostraca > Decapoda > Nephropidae > Homarus > Homarus americanus. The sequence continues at coordinate 16,705,789 of NW_024713129.1, forward strand.
CTGGAACGACCAAGGAATTCAAACTTACTGCCCACGCGTTAAAACACATCATGAGTGGGAATTGGGTGACCGGCTTTAATAAAGGTTGTCAGAGGAAATCATGTTATAACCGACGGTGGAATGAATGAATTGATGTTTAGTGATATTAACGGTTGATAGATGGTCAATGCACCCGTGAACAAGCCATAATTTTGTCAGTAACCGTAAATTCTGCACTGAAGTCGAATCCACGTAATTAAACTGGTGTAACCTGAACTGGCCATGTTCAATAGAGATCGTTCGTCAAAAGGGCACAGATACCACTTGGTCATTGGCATAAAAGCTATTTAATATTTATATATAGAGATTAGGTGTGTTGTAACCATTTCTCTGCCAATCGTATTTATTAACATAAAATTATCAAATCTAAATTGTTTGTATTTTGCAAGAGAAAATGTAGTTTTTGCATTACATTGATATAATTTTGATATATTACATTTGATTTGTGAACCAAAAAAAATATTAGCCATAATACAGTAACCAACATGTGAATATACTTTACATAGTGGGAAGGATCATTGTATCTTCCGTTATGTATTAGAATTATCTCTTACGATAGTTTTTATGTATAACTTGGAGGACACATCAAGACAACTATTTTAACAGTATAAAAATTTGCATTAATACCCGAAACCTTTTTTCTCCCAAACTGGAAATAAGTTGTAACATTAATACCTCAACTGTCTCTGTATTTTATATTCATGCCCACACAAGCACCTCATAAATATAAACGTTATTGGATTTGTTTACCGAAATTTACGCATTCAATATACTGTAGTTAAGGGAGTGAATTTTTTAATACATTATTCTAAGTTAGATACTAAACCTCAGCTGCATTTCCAACGATAATAACATTGATACTTGTTGTTATTAGCTCTGGTCTGATATATGTTATTATCACTGATGGTACCACAAATAATATCTAACTCATTTTTTTAAGTTTTAACATTATGTTGCATTTTCGGCCAAAAAATATTACACTCTTTTAACAGTATTTTATATAACGTATCTTCAGTTTATTTAGCTAATGTTATTATAAATCTTAACTGCAGTTTATTCCACTAATCCGTTACATGGTTTTTTAAATTTTATTGATAACTTTTTGACAATCCTTGACATGTTACAATTCCTTACTGCAGTGTATTGAACCAATGAGTGAGTGACAAAATCTTTCATGTTCACTTCCGGTTTATCGTAGTTAAAACATTTTATCATTATGAGACCAGTTTCTGAAAGTTGTGCGTTGTAACATCCGTGTCTTACTTTGTTCTTGTTTAAGTCAGTTACAAAGTAGGGTTAGTTCTTCCCGTCAGTGTCTCTGAACGGTAAGAAACGAGTCATGAAATTGTGAAGATTTTTGACCTACCCTATTTGGCTAGTTGTTGCATAGTTTGTTCCATGGTAAATCACTTTTAAACTGCGCTCGTATAAAATATTTCCTTCTAAATTTCCTCCAACACAACGATCCTCCCCCTTCCCGGCATCCTCATTCTCCTGCTCCACACCCCCCCCTTCCCCGGCATCCCTCATTCTCCTGCTCAACACCCCACCCCCTCCTTCCTTGGCACCCCTCCTGCTCATCTCACCCCACCTTCCCTTGCATCTCCCCTCATCCCCTTGCTTAACATTCCCTATCTTCCCCCTGGCATCTCTCCTGAACATTCCCTACCTTCCACACGTTTCGCGGGTTCATACTTCACCATTCTTCCTTCCCCAACATTCTTGACCCCCTCTCCTTCCACAACAAATCACTGCTCCATTCTGCTTACTTCACAACCACCGAATTTAGTTCACGTGTGTGTGTGTGTGTGTGTGTGTGTGTGTGTGTGTGTAAATATATTAATGGTAATAATATGGGGAAGGGTTAGTTACAAAGGAACATTTACGCTGCTGTCGAACAAAAGAGAAAAATGGAATGAATGATAACAAGACAAACAATTCAAAGATGAGTTGGAAATGGGGCTTTAGGTCGCATGGGTTTGGTGTGTGGTATTGTATCGAACTACAGCTTGTGGGTGAGGAACTTCACTGTAGACGTGTTTATGTGTAAGTGGTTGTGGGCTGTTTGCTGTAGTGTGTAATGTTATTGGTTTATTTACGTAGTGACTAATGCAAACGCCATTGGGTACAATTAACATGCAATTCTGTTGTCTCCTCGCCGTCCCGTTGCATGGAGAGGGAAGAGTATGCATGAGTTATTAATATTGATCATGGTAGTGTGGCGAGCAGGAATAAGCTGTGCAATGCGGTTTTGAAAAAAAAATGTGGTGTGCGTGCTCGAGCGCGACTTGTGTGGGACGAACGACGTAGACTGCCTAGGGCCGTCACACCCAGCTGAAGTTCAAGGTTACGGCAGCAGTCCCCCACCCTCTCTCTCTTACACACATACACACACCCTAGCCGCCGCTGGGGGAGGAGTGGGAAGGGGACTGGGTCCAGGGGAGGGAGAACGGGGTTTGGGGTACAGCCAGGGATCGAGAGGTAGTAGGGAGTGGGGGAGGCAGCAGCAATGGGGTGGGTCGGCGAGGCAGGTGCCACCTGGGATCAGTTATGGCACTTGTCACTATTTGTGTTAGTCTGGGTAAAGGTGTGTATTTGTTAGTGCAGTTCATTAACGTTATTTATTGCTTTACTTTATGGTAGGGTGAACTTGTACCTGTAGGTGATCATAATTTGGTCCTACTTGATTCGTTGTGCACGCATGGAGCTGGATCCTTATTAAATTCAGAGTGATTAGTGAAGATGTATTATGTGGAGTTTACTCACCTTGAAAGTTGGTCAGATTGTGAAACTCACCGGGACGCGGCAACTCTTTTGGGGCCGGAACTCCACATTACCGTCAAACCACCTCTAGTTTTCTCTGCGCTCTTTCACCTGGCCGGATATTGTGATGTGTATCTTTACTTCTATATTTGTTATGAATAGCTGCATTATCACAGATGAACCCACAACTAACGTTTGGTAGTTAATTTATCGAGGATATCTTAAAAGTAACAGCTTCTCAATTGACTTGCCCTACACTTTTACATAGTGGCTGTTGTCTCGTACCAGATGAGTCCTTCCTACCGAGTTTATTCTATGGAGACGAAGATATACACAAAGGTTTGTTAAAATTAGGTGCTGTATGTTTAATTCTTCTTTGTAGTGTTATAACTATTGAACTTCAGGTGTTATTTATAATTCCTCGATAATTTATTTTTACGTAACTTATTATTACATGTCCACATCCTGAGGTGAAATGAGAAGTTTACTTAAATTCCATGGTTCCATTTTATTTGTTGCTCTGGACAAGTCTCTGTTGTTAGTCACTCCTGGGGTGTGAATTTATGTTCCCACAGATTATCTTTATTACCTTTACCTGTGTCGCCGGTCTTATTCTGAGGTGCCACTAAACATTCTTTCCTTTTCGTTTTTGTTTTATTTGGTGGTGCCTGTTCGGGAAGGTACTAGTGTGTTTGTGTATATGTGAAACAAGTCTTTTTATACGTGTCAGTGTTTACCTACGTGTACGTTCGTGTGTGTGTGTGTGTGTGTGTGTGTGTGTGTGTGTGTGTGTGTGTGTGTGTGTGTGTGTGTGTGTGTGTGTGTGTGTGTGTGTGTGTGTGTGTGTGTGTGTGTGTGTGTGTGTGTGTGTGTGTGTGTGTGTGTGTGTGTGTGTGACAAAAGAACTGAGAATGTAGCTGGTGAATCTCGGGGCGTCCGTGGCGCTGAACAAGCCTGGACCTTTATTATTTCAAGATTCATCGACCCGCTGTCCTCGCCTCCACCTTTTCCAGCATTATTTTCTCCTGCAATCCTAATTCATACCTTTCCACTTTCTGAAATATATCATTACTTTTGCTTTATCCGTCATTATCACTAGCATTCCAATTAACACCACCACTACCATCCTCTTTCTCTAACAAGCATCACCACTACCACCACTTATCACTACAAGTACTACCCATCATCTGAAACACAACTATCACTACCACACCGCCGCCACCTGGATGTCCTCTGCGACTTTACCCGGACAAGTGCGAGGCTGGAGGTTCAAGGTTGTCTCCAGCCCAACCTGCCCAGCCAGCCATGCCCTACACATATCTGCTTGTCCACCACACCTACCCCCTCATAAAACACACACACACACACACACTGGATGTTTGATCTTCATTTATTTGTCTAATGTAATCGTATGCGCCCTGTTTCTTTATTTGGGAAGGGAGAGGGTATAGTATGTGGTGTTGTGGGATATCGGATGTAGTAATGTAATACAGACTGGTCACTGCTGGTTCATTGTGATATAGCTTTTCCTAGTATGTAACCCTGGAAACTCCTCCACTGCTTTGTCAGATGTTCTTTTTTTTTTGTACTCGGGCAGGTGTGACGCCTGGGAACCACAGCACGATATATGTTGTATGTATATTTTGCCATGATTGCTTGAACATTTTCTGAATTGCATTGACAGTCGGCACACATTTCCGCTGCTGCTTCCTGTCCTTGGGTAATTATGGATGGATACGTGTTCTCTTGGGTTCACTGTATCAAGAAGATCCCTCCGTGGTGCCTGGTGGGTGTCTAGTACTGTCGAGGCTGCTACACCGTGGACACCCAGTGACGTAGCTGTTGGATTTCCCCTGCTAGGGGGGTTGGTGAAGTGAGTGGCGTGCAAGATGCAGGCGACATCTTGCAGGTACAGCCCAACATACCTGGGTTTGGGCCACGCAAGCTTACTCTGGTGCATCGCGTATCCAACCAGTAATTCATTTTGTCCCAACAATCTTAACACAGTTTATCCGTGCCACCCCCCTCCCCCACACCCTTGTGTACACATTGAATTTGAATGTTGTGAGACCAGTTATTTACAGCGTGGAGAGACGGAGCCAAGGTGTGTTGACCATAGCTAGGGTGGAATGAGACTGTATCTAGGTGTGATGATCATGTTTTCTGTGCAGAGACAATGGATCACGGTCTAATAAAACCAATTCTAGGGCGTAGAATTATATGAAATCCCACTCAAGCGTTTGCAGACCAGGGCATAGTACAAACACGAGGCTAAAATTCCTGGATAATTACACACTGCAATATAGGCCTAATGTTCCAAAGTGTGGTTATTAACATTGTTATAGTTTACACCTTGTTATGTGGGCGGTGTACTGTAGGTCTGCCATTTGGCTACGATATGGAGTGAGGGAGGTAGGGTGGAGGTTACACTAGTTTAGAGCACCAATAGCTGGCTGTATTGATGTGTGTGTGTATGTGGTGCAGCTGGAGGGAGGCAGCGACACACACACTGGTCGAATATATTGTTAAATGCCAACTTGGTGATGCTGCTCGTGCCTCTCCTCTTCTATGCCATCTTAACCTTCGCCACAGCCGCGCCTCAGTGTCGCTCTCTCTCCAACAAGTTTTTGTAACGTTTGTACCACTACATCGTGAAGACTGACAAAACAATGGCCATCAAGATTATTTTTTATTCGCTGTATAACCCTCTCAGTGCTGGAGGGTTTCTCTGAGCTGCATAAAATCGTCAGACGGAAGCCAGAATAAATCCCAAGCGTCGAGACCACTGTACAGGTTAAGCCGCCTTTGGAAATGTATCTTTCTTGCACGAAAAACAGTAGTGGTCAGTCAACATAGCCGGAATTAGGGTAAACTAATTGTTGCTAAACGTGTGAGGGAAATAACAAAGGTATTTTTAGGTAGATATTTATAAATTGGTGGAATGCTGAATTGTGTTTTTAAAGGAATATCGGTGCCTTGTATTGCAAAAGTTATAGTTCATAAGATGGTCTCCTTCTGTGTCTTGTATGATTAATGGTGGTTAATGTGATGAAGTGTGCCATGCGTGGAGGTAGGTGTTTATAGTGTGTTGAAGACAAAATTGTGCTACACATGTCTGTGATCGGGTGAGGCTGGGAAATGTGTGTGAAAATTATGTAGACATAGTCAGAAGCATCACCACATGTCATGCTGCCTACTTGATTACTGTCCGCTGATTTGTTGCTGACCCTCTCTTTCGTTATCGTCTCCTTCATCGTTCTTCTCACTTTACTAATATCTCCTTTCATTCGTCCTATTGCTTTGTCCATTTCCCCATCTTTTCTCTGACTGTATGTATTATAATCACAATACTTATTTTCCAGTTTGTTTTGCTCCACACTCTCAAGGTCCTCTTCTTTCCTGACACAGATTTGGCTGTTGTAATTTTGCTTTGTCGGTGGCTGCCCCCTCATGAAATTTACTTTTCTCGGTGATTCCAGTCCCTTCCCCTCTATCCCCTGGGAAGTATTTTATTCTGTCAATGTAACATATCTGTTATATGTGATCACTCATGTTGTTATGTTGGTAAGAGACGGGGAGAGAGTGTGGCGACTGGAGGGAACAGTGTTTGGGGGGAAGAAGTATTGACGCACTCAGCAATTCTGGGGAGTGTTGTGATGGTCCGCCCTAGGCGAGTGTGTTAGGCTTACCACAACACGGAGGGGGGTAGAAGAGAGGCTGATGAAATCCCGGTCTTGGTCGATACTCTACACCAGGGCTCCAGTGTTGTGGAAATAATGAGAATGGGGTGTGGAGGGAAGTGTGCTCGCATGTGTGCCTACCTGTGTTATTGTATGCCTCTTCTCGCCAGTGCTATATCTTTCTTCATTCCTCCACGTCGCCTCCCTATTCCTTCCTCTCTTTCTGACCTTCTTCCTTCCCGTGTCTTCACTTCCTTTCCTTCCTCATTGGCCTTTCCACCCTTTCTTCCCACTCATTCCTCTCTTTCTTAACCCCGCTTCCCGCTCCATATTTCTCGGCACACTCTTTTGCCCAGCATGCTTAAATGGTAACAATAGCTTCATGCAGAAAGTACATACTGTATATCTTTCCAATTTGAATAAAGTATGTGGCACTTATATTGATTCTGTGTGAGGTAGTAAAGGAAATGGTTAGTAATGAGTATGACTTGCGAGGTAGAAGGGAACTGTGAAGAAATTTTAACAGTGAAGAGTGGATTGTTATCGAGGTATTATTATTTCATTTTGGTTACAGCGCTTTCAGTCATCAACTTTTGCGTGCGTGGTCACAACGCGAGATGTAGAAACAATGCTTTAAGTTATTTCTATGGGTTGGGATACTGTAGTTGGATTTTAGTATTGAGACGACACTCGGGGCTTAGTTATACGCTGATCCACGCATTGTCCTGCCCATAGGTAATTTTTCTTAACCTACTTGAAATTTCCCCTTTTTCCTTCATCCCGTTCTCTCCCCATGCCCCTCCTGTTCCCCTGCCCTCGTGTCTTAATGAGGTATCAGTTATGGTTGTATTTACAGGAAAATCAGCTACACACCACATGCATTTATTCCTTTTTGTTGTTATGTCTGGGTTTAACAGTCGGTGGCCATCAGGGTGCAACGTGCATCTTCCTGCTGCTTCTCTCACATTTGATCTGTTTTATTGTCCACCCTTTTTCATCTTCCTCACATTATTATCCCTCGACTGAAAAGGTTTCGGCAGAGGAGATACAGTCAAGATGTCCGTCTCTGTGTAGGCAAGTGGTTTACGCTTAGTAACTGAAGTTCAGCTGGGTGTATTGCTACCAGACGCCGCATGTTAATTCATCACACTTAAATAGGTCTCGGTTAGGGGAGTGGGTGGGGATTACCCCGTTCTGTTGATAAATTAAGTTTGTTCGTATTGTTACGTCATTTTCAAATTAGCGTCTTGAGTTTTATTAAATGGACAAAAGAGAATTGAGCTAGGACAAGCGTTTGAAGTGATCTGGATAAGAAAAATCGACGTATGCAAGTGTGTTGGTGGGAAGATGTGCATGGATGAGCTCATCATTCTGTAGGGTAACTTCCTCGTTAGTTATGGTAAGGAATTTGGCGTTCCGTATCTCTTTCCTACATGGTAATGACGTACAGGTTGAATTATTACTTTTAGTTGTATCCTCTTTTAAAACACTAGTTATACAGATGACATCGTTTATAAACAAGTATGATCAGGTGTATTGCGAAGTGGTTCATATACTTGATGGTTTTACCAAGGACTGGAAAAAAATACCTCCACTTTCCTAGACACCTGTTTGATAAGCTCAAGATGCCACGGTGAAGGAAAGTGTGCGGGAACACACGTGGAGTGGCCAGGTGTGTCAATCAGGGTGGTGGTGGTACCTGTGTAGTGTCACCGCACGTCTGTCCACCTTTCAAAATGTTCATTATATGTTTATGTGTCGACTGAGGTACAAACAGTGACGAGAGACTCATTTTCACTGTTGGAGAAGTGACATCTAGGCACTGTAAACAACGGGTCATGCAGCTTCACTCCCCAGCTCCTGATCCCCTCATGCACTTCCGTAAGCGTGTCTCATGCTTAACGAGTTGTTATTCTTCACTTTACTTGCCTTACTCTAGTTGCCTTTTCGCCAATGACGCCGCCGCCTCCGCCTCCATCGTTCAGTGTCAGCAAGGCATCGCACACTACCCCAACCGTCTCCCTGTCTGAATACACTGCCTCTTCTCCTTTCTTCACACACACACACACACACACACACACCAGGGCTGGATTCAGGAGTGGGCAAAGTGGGTGCTGCCCAGGGATCTCCACAATCTGGGGGCCTCCACACATTACAATATTTTATTTATTTGTTTATTCATTTGGATTATTTTTATTTTCATTCTTTAAAATTCATGTTTATCTATTCCATCACGTAAAACTATGTTCAGCAAGAAGCGTGATAGAAATTAGACTAGCTACTCCTTGAAATTCACGAATACCTGGTTTTCCTATGAACCGTATATTTTTAATATTTTTAATATAACTGCATATGGCTTCAAAATTCTCCAAAGAAGTGTTCAAATTTCAAAATTTTCCCAGATGTTTAGGCTCGCTTCACTCGCCACCCCACCCTCTTGGGGAGTTATAATGAGGGGGGGGGGGGCTCCACAAAGAGGCTGCCCATGGGCCTCCACAGGTCTAAATCCGGCACTGACATACACACACTACTACTATTACTATTTTTTTAATGGCCTCCAGCCTCCCCCAATAGCCACACCTTCGCCGCCATTTTATTACCTTAATAATAAATATCCTAATACATAAGTAGCTATCCTATCTGTGTTGAATTAGTCGAGCCGCATATCTATGCGGCATTCAGTGACTGTAGCCTCATAGTCAATATCTGCAGCTGTCGGCATTGGGGACGAAGCTCTCGTTCCCCTGAGGCAGAGCAAAGCCGACCGAAGAAGAGAGAAGGACAGTCGACATCTCATCCAGGCTGCAACATAACTTCTGGGCTGCTGCTTCTGTTCGGAGATCACCTCCGCAAGTCTGGCGTAGAAACATCTTGTACTTGGTCCCATCCCACCAGGGGTTGTGAACACTAGAGGAGTGAAGCTGCCTTGATCAACATTTCGAATTCTCTCCTCATATGCCCTTATCTTGTCGTTCTCGTTCCCCCGGTGTGCAGCATCGAGAGCTAGGTTACGGTGACATGCGGCCATGGGATCAAAAATCCTGATGTCGAAGAAAGCTTGCTGTCCCTGCGTCCAGAATCCTCGAGCACTGACGTCAACACTGGCTTCGTTAGATGTGTTTGAAGTCCTATGTTGGAAGATCTCACCGTCCAAAGGAAGGAGGGTCGGTTCTACCATGACATCCCGGCAGATTTCATTCAACATATTTGCTGTGAGGTCCCTTACTTCGTCATGCCTCATGCATATGAAGCCCCCCTTTCTTGCACACCATGGCGTGATCGACGTCATACTACTACTATTAATAATAATTAGCGGTTTACAAATATACACCAATTAGAGGCTGAAAATGTATACCGGGTAATGGAATTTTTTTTTTTATGTAGAGTTACATTAGGCAGTAGATTGTTGCTTACAATACAGAGAGAGAGAGAGAGAGAGAGAGAGAGAGAGAGAGAGAGAGAGAGAGAGAGAGAGAGAGAGAGAGAGAGAGAGAGAGAGAGAGAGAGAGAGAGAGAGAGAGAGAGAGAGAGAGAGAGAGAGAGAGAGAGAGAGAGAGAGAGAGAGAGAGAGAGAGAGAGAGAGAGAGAGAGAGAGAGAGAGAGAGAGAGAGAGAGAGAGGAGAGAGAGAGAGAGAGAGAGAGAGAGAGAGAGAGAGAGAGAGAGAGAGAGAGAGAGAGAGAGAGAGAGAGAGAGAGAGAGAGAGAGAGAGAGAGAGAGAGAGAGAGAGAGAGAGAGAGAGAGAGAGAGAGAGAGAGAGAGAGAGAGAGAGAGAGAGAGAGAGAGAGAGAGAGAGAGAGAGAGAGAGAGAGAGAGAGAGAGAGAGAGAGAGAGAGAGAGAGAGAGAGAGAGAGAGAGAGAGAGAGAGAGAGAGAGAGAGAGAGAGAGATTCTCTCTCTTTGAGTTTGATTTTTTTATTACATGCGACTCGTTTTGGTGAAATGAATTGTTGTGTTGGTGTTCACTGCGTCATAGTTCCTCTCCTACGACTATCCATAGTTTTCCTCACATGAAACCTGCTTATTGACCGCTGTGGCCTAAGGCGGTGAAAGGCACTTTGCCCCCTAACACCCACCGCTCCGCGGTTCCCTTGTCTGCTTACTAGTATTTTTTTTCTTTCATCAGTTTTTCGCGTTATCATAATTTTATTTCGTGAACTGGATTTAGGCCGAAGGAAAAACTATGGTGATTTAGGTCACATGCTAATGATTTTGTCTTGGTCGTTATTATTGCTTCCAGGAAACACAGTTGAAGATGATTAACTCCGTCGTTGGAATATTAGACATATTTCTCCACCATTATTTTGCATCTCCCTTATTTTGCCGCACGTTTAGCTAGGCATTGCTGTTATGTTACTCTAGTATTTGTGGTTCTGGAGCTGGTAACTTGATAATCGGCAGCAAATATGGCCGGGATTACGCCTATGGGAGCATTCATTCATAGTGGCGGCCTCACTACTACACTTGTTAACACCCCAAGTTTCCACAAACACCTACACCCGTTCACCCTCCTCATATCTGCTCTCACCCAGTGTTCCCACAGCTATTGTCTTTATGCTACTTATCCTTCACCACCACATTCTTCACTTTCTACACCACTCCACACTGCCTGTGTTTGCCTAGTATCATTGTGTTGTAGTGGCAGGCAGGTTATAGAGGTGTTGAGATTATGGTGTGAGTAGTGCAAGAGTTGTACGTGTGTGGGGGTGTGGCTTATGAGTTAACGTGGTCGGTGGTGGTTCTTCAGTGTTTGGCTTTTATTTCTCCTCTTTCACGCGACTACAACCATGATAGATGACGCTTCCTCTCCCCTGCTGCACCTTTCTCTTTCTTTGGCACTCTTACCCTTTACCATTCCTCTTCCACACCTCGCGCACACACACCACGCTCATATATATAAATCATCAAGACGTACTCATACTTTCTTCTATGTCAGACATGGTATATATTTTTCTGGCTGGTTGAATACCTTTTATAGTGATCCCATGTTATTGTATCGTCACACGTCCCAGTCGACTTCATTCTTAGTGTATTAAAATTCGTGTGGTAAATATTGAAATATCTGCTAACTTTTGTTAGCTGAGATGTTCCTCAGACGGCGGCGATGGGTGAAACTAGCAGTTGAATTGCAAGTCGTTACCAACACGGAAGAGAGGGAGGCAGAGAGAGGGCAGCGGTCGTTGCTCCTGGCCTCACGTCAGCGGGGACTGGCACACTGTACATTCACACACCACCATTGGCCCTTCTGTCAGCTGTTTACTGCTCTATACAGAACACCGATACCTTGTTCCACTTATACTTTTTTTCGATTTGGAAACGTATTTTATCTGGTAAATTGTTAAGTAGTTTCATTGATTCAGATCTATGTAATGTGTATTGTGGAGGGTAATTGTAATAATAACACTGGGCATGTCATTTACAATATTCTTTTAATCTTGTAGTTATGAAGTAATGTTGACATCATTTAAACAATTTTTTTACTTAAGGTTTTTATGACTGAATTGTTTTGCAAGTTTCTTTACAGTAATTTTGTAACCTTTGATAATTAATGACATGTGGTCTATTGACATCTTAGCATCAGATACTAACAAAGTACTCATGTATAATATTTTATGGGATTACCGTGAGTTGTAATATGTCGACTAGTATTTGAAAGGAGTTGAAACCAGCTGTGGTGGCTGTTGAATAACTCTATGGCGCCTGTGTGAGTTACTGTGAAATTTCTGGCGTGGCGTAATATTGAAGTTTTGTGTGTTTTAAAGTCGCAGAGGACAATAATTGATCTATGCTGCCTGTTCTCGACCACACTGTTATCGAGGACAGTATAGTTAGAACCGACAATTAAGACTGGTCACCTCCCTGTAGTATACAATGTAGAAAACCAATGATGGCGAGAGTAGATGTAAACTCCAATAAAGGAAGACGGTAGTGTTGGCCTGAATGCAGGGAAAGGGAAGCTGCCGCGCCTTCATTACTCAACATTATACCAGTCTCTTGGCCTCGTCTCACTTTAAAACTTAAATATTATCTCTGTTGTTTTAGTTTTTATTTACCAAGGTTTCAGACACAACTTGAACAGAAGATTAGCGTATTAAAGAAAGTTCTCGTTATTTTAGAAAATGTTAGTGTGGAAAAAAAGCTGATACATTCTGTCCATTGATGTTCAGAGTACAGTGCGGTACTAGATAATTATTTATTCACTGAAAGTTTTTGATATCCAATTTAAAACTAATTAATTTGAGAAGATAGGCACATTTGGTCGGCCGCTATTTTGTTAGTTATTGGGGTTGTGATTAAGAGTTGTATTTTTATCACCACGTTAGTTCAAATTTCTTATTATTGAAAAGCAATTTGATCAAATTTTGAGCAACTGATGATAATTTTTCAACCTCCATTCCAATTATTTGTAAGAAAGAGGCTTTGGGGACCATGTTATTTGTTTTGGTGATGATGTACACCCACTAAAAATTTATTCGGCACCCGTGTCACATTGTATCACGCCGTAAGGGTGCCGAATAATTTTTTAGTGGGTGTACATGATACTTGTACACATATACACACACATGTATACATGCACGATACATACATGTACATCCACTAAAAAATTATTCGGCACTTACGGCGTGATACAATATGACACGGGTGCCGAATAAATTTTTAGTGGGTGTACAACCAGCTTGACATAACCTGTACCTAACACGATGCAACACGCACTTATCAGGAACATGTTATTGATGGTTGTAATTTAAAAAAAAATTGACAATAAAAATCGTTGTAAATTACATAGTTGGTTTGTGGGGCAAGAATCCAAGCTAGGAGTATGTAGCCTTCAGTTACTAGCTGCGTCGATGTTGGTTTTGTGCCGTTCATGTCCCCCACTCTCCCTGCCTCAGTGGCACACTAGCTGCGGGCTCTACACCACCCACGCGCGAGCCGCCCACCTCAACTGATCATCCTACGCCACCACCCTCATCACATACTACAGCCTTTGCTCCTTACAAATTACATTGATGGAAATAAAGGCCCATTTTTTTACTATCCCAACCTGAATTTCACTTTCAGTGCGTCTGTAGTTTCTGCTATCACTTGGGATTTTGGCTCGAGATTTACTCTTGAAAACGTCACACCTCTCACAACCATGGTGTGTGCTTACTCCGCTGCCACTCTTTTAGAATCCTGGGACCTGAGGGAGGAAGTTGTTACTCCTATGATATTGAGCTGGCAACAAAGAAACCCGGCAGCTTGTTAGATGAAATATTGTACGTAATTAAATGTCCCTTTCTCGTGTTATCTGCGGAACTGGTCTTGAAATATGGTTAAGAATGTAGCTTTCGCAGCTAATATGTAGGTACACCATTTTAACTTAAATCTGAATGCTGTAAACAAAGAAGAGTGGCCACCCCAAGCGTGCCTCTAGTGGGAGCGTAGAGCTGCTTTGCCTTTCGTTCCTCCGCATGTGACGTCATTATGTTGCCATGACGACCAACCCACTAGGCCACAACGACAGGCCGTTGTGGAGCGCGGTGCGGATCGATACAAGCCTCAAAATGGAGGAACCACTATTTTGAAGGCGGATTATTAATATTGCTTCCAAATATATACCTCTTCGAAGAATAGTTTACTAGCAAGCTTCAAATTTGACGAATAAGATGTCACACGAGTGAGGTAGCTGGGTATTTTGAAACTGCGTAGTGAGGTAGACCCCACTGTATATGGCTTCCATTATTCAGCGTTAAGAAATGTTCACGTACAAAGCATACCAGAAAATAGAAAGGGCCGATTTCTAGCACTACCCATGTGTATGGTAGTAAGTAACCTTCGATATCGGCTTAACCAGCTAGATCAACAAATTACTATGTTTTATATCCTTGTTAAAAATAAAAGTCGGGTCTCGTGAAACTTTCTGGTCACGACCGCCCACGGTTGCTGCGCCTGTGTTTTGTTGAGTTGCAGACTAGGATATTATTGATTAATTAAAGAAAAGTATCCATGTATATTGTGTATATGACGTAAACCTAATGTTTATTTTGTCGCATATTAAGAGCAGGTGGACATTCCTCTAAGATTGATTGCGCTTATGCAGGCTGGTTAATTTCTTTGCAGTACTATGTATGTAGGCAAAGCATAATTTTCCTAGTTTCTCGTAATGACGATTATTCTATTCACTGTCATAATTTTGAAGGGCGGGTGATGCAGTAAACCGTTGTGGGGTCATCTCTACTATTGACCGTCAGGGATACGAAGTGGCAAAGATGCAGACTAGTCACTAGTATGTTGTACCGTATATGGTATACCAGGAGCAGGATACTTAAAGGTTCGCTCGTTGAATGTTGAACACTCAAGATGTTGGAGGACTTCAAACGTCCTAAATACCATCGAAATTACGTGGAGAACCTAAATGTTTACTTGAAACAGGTTAGGCTAAAGATTTGTATTTCGCTGTTTTTCAAAGATTTTTCCTCATATAGTTTTTTTTGGGGGATCCAAATTATAATTCTTCACATCTCGGAAAAAATATGCAGTACGTAATTTAATTGTGTAAATTATGACTCTTGGAACATTGTGCTATTTAAAGTTTATATTCAGGTAATAAAATCTTGTAAAAAGTATTTTGTGTTAGTTTTCTGTTCATCGGGTATGACTGTTTTTGTGAACTATGTCTTATAGAAACACCGACAACTTATGTTTTATTGCTTTAAGATGCGACCAGAATAATATCTGAACACGACTAGTTATCGTGTGTTCTTTTTACATCTGAAACTAAGTTTTGATCGCTTAAACGTTTTGCATGTGACTTAAGGCGTTTTAAGATGCACGGAATAGCTGACGCGTTAGCTATCCCAGACTGTCATTAAAAAATGCGACTTTTGTACCGCGTCTTTGAAAAATTGTGAAGAAAATATATAGAAGAATATGGAAAGAAAGACAATAAGGAAAAAAAGACAAACGGTCAATAACCATGGCTTGATCCATTTTTTATACAGGACGAGTGGAACAAGCTTAGCAACTTTGTAGTAAGTGCTGGAACGCTGGAAATTTTCAAAAGCAGGCTGGATGTATTCATGGATGATAGAGAGTGGGAGTAACTCTCGACAGGAGCTGCCATGCACAGGCCAACCGGCCTATTGCAGACTCCTTATGTTCTTATGTTCTTATGTTCTTAAAGGTGCTCCATTACGTACTGTATGTTCTCTCGTCTCGCGGCTACATTGTGTAGTTTACGGGTGTTCGCATATAATATACACGCAATACGACGAATTTCAGGTTCGTTGTCTTAATTTTTGACTTACAGGACTGTAAAAAACTCTTCACCCTTATTTAAAGTATCTTATGAGTAATGATATTAGAGTTTTATTCATATTTGAGTAATTATCAATATTGTTACACCAAAGTCACCAACTGCTAATAAATCGGACAGCGCCCACTTAAAAATGAGCTGAGCCAAAACTGGGTTCAACTAGGCGCAATTCTTTTCATTTTTTTTACGCCATACGTTTTGTTTTAGGTCCTATCCAATATACTACCGTATATAAAATTATTTGTTATTATTATATCACAGTTTTTCATTGCCTTACATGCCTTCAACTCTTCAATGTTAATCAAAATATTCTCCGTAAGTGGCCATGATCCGCGTATTTTCAGTGGGAGAAATCGCTGATTGGTTGTCGGCTATTTGGGCCGCTTTGGCGCTGCACAAGGCCTGATCGAGGTTTTAGCTTTTCCCTCTGAATGTGCCATGTGCATAAGTCAAAGGCAGCGTCTGCGCATACAGAATAGCTAACTCGTTAGCTAATCCGTGAATAAAAAACGCCTTACAATAAACGCCTTTAATGTCCAAGATTTCTTCCTTATGTAATAAGATCCAGTATAATTGGTAGAAATGAGTTAACTTGGAGGGTAGATGTAACTAGTTGCCAGGGACTGTGGATGGAACAAATAAATTAAGATTTTTGTTTTCCTAATCAGGACCTGATCCACGGGATCTACGAGTAGACGCTAAATGCAGTATGATGCAAATAATAATAAAGGTAAAGTATATGAGGAATATAGCTACGTAAACCATTATTTTTTTTTTTGCATGGCACGTAAGGTTGTTGTACCATATACAGTACTACGTGATTCACTGGCATAAATCTAAATTACATTCTTTCCCACCACATCCCCATGATCAAACTCAAGGGATCCTGGTAATATTTTGTCTATTGATTTTTTTTATGGAGATCTGAAATCCACTTAAGTTTTAATGTGGTACTGTATAACCCTTTTATAAGGTACAGCGATCCTTGGGCATTTCCAGTGCACCCAGCTGTAGTTGGGGGACTAAACTTTACAGATGGGAAAGTCGCACTTCATCGAATTCATCCATTTGTACTTAAGGCTTTGCATACAGTGTTGTGTATCCACACTGTCCCTAATGGACCATTATACTTGTGGGGCCCACTTTTACCCCTGTGTAATTATAGTTGTGTACCATGTATTAAAAGAATTTTATGACCAGGGTACAGAATGTGAGATTAATTGGGGAGAGGATCGCGTATGGGGGATATCTCGTGTTTAGTCTGCCCGCCCATATTAAGTTCCTTTATGTTTATAACCAAAGAAAGGCCTCAAGCATCTAAATGAATTTTCGTACTTAACCTCATTTCATGGCATCTCGGGTGTTTTAATTATCCAAATTTTACAGTGCTAATTACCAGTTATGGCCCCTGTTTTACATGGAAACTTTAACAGAGGCATACATCACCTTCACTGTTGATAGTCAACTCTGAGGTCCTTACACTCATTACTTTGTTTTCATTTAACTTTTTTGTGAAGTTTGATATTCAAATAGTTATTTAGTTTATTCTTTATTGTGGTAAAACTACAATACACATGTACAAGAAAAAGACATTTGTAAAGGGTAGAATATCCTTTGGAATTGAGCATTTTATTGTTATTGTTTTTATGGGACAGTTATTATGCATGTGTATGGTAACTGCCCTATGATCTTTATGATATGAACAACATGTGAGTGTAATATAGTTTTCATTCGGTTAAATTGACATCATATTGACATCATTTTGTTTCAGGGTGTGTAATGATGGCTCGGCTTGGTGGGGAGGGAAGGTAGCAGCGGCATGTCACTGGTGGTACACAAGCTGGTGCTTAGTCCTGGTGGGGCCACCACCAACACACAGCCTCCCACCCATCATGTCACCCTCTCTGCTTACACGCACCCTCGGTTAGTGGCAATCCCCAAGTATTGTGTGTACAGTATGTATTTCTGTTGACTCCCAAGGTGCATTACAGTCATTACATCACCATAGCCATTATTTATATCACTGTAATTTTGTTTTATATCTTGCAAGTTTTTAGATCTGTAGTTATAGTTCTCAAAACTTTTTTATCAGTATGGCACAATTTGTAGGAAAGGCAATTCTGAACATGGAGTATGGTGTCTACTGATTGATCATGCACTGTATATATATTTTTTTTAATTCAACAATTGTACTCAAAAATCATCAAACATAGATTTTGATTAAACAGAATATGGATTTGAGAGATATTTACTCATGTATTTAATGTACAGTAGTACATTAGCGGAATATACTGTACAGTATATGTAATAAGACTATAAACTCACCATTAGCAGTTTCATATACCAATACAGTGTTGTATTTTATCTTTAAGTTAAAGGCCCATATAGCTTTAAACATTACTGTCAATAAATTTTCATCTGTTTTTGCATGCAAATTAAGTTAAAAAATTTTGTACGTGAAATTAACACTTCAATCATAAGTAAAATACAGTACATGGTAGCTGATATATACCTGAATATTGCTGGACCCAGTTTGACTTTTAAATGTTTGTGGCAAGTGATATGCAATTTATTACTGCACTAGTGTTTGTGTGTGTGTATTAAACTCTTGAAAGTAAAAACAATTTCATTTTTCCAGGTCAAATGTTTCAGACACTATGGGTCGAGTGTTGGATGGCCCATCCAGTGGTTCCATGAGCACACCACCCTCTTCCTCTTCTCCCTACTCAACCTCCTCATCCTCATCTTCCTCTTCGAAGCACAGTTCTACATATAATTTACCCTTTGTGCTTCAAGACCATAATTATGGTGCTCCTCCTCCTCCAACTCCACCTCAGTCCCCACCTCCCCTACCATCTTCATCAGGATCATCTGTGTACCACCACCCCTCTCAATACTTGCATCAACCCCATCACCAGCACAACCCCCAGCCTCACCAGTCTAATCATCCTCACAGTTTACAGCAACATACCCAACAAAATACAAATAATCTATATCATTCTCAACACAAACAGCAATACCATAATCACCCTCAGCAAGCCACCTCTCATGTCAATCCTTCCCCTAGACTAGGGATTATTACTTCATCAGGTCCTTCTGTCTCCGTGTCTGGCTTGTTGACTTCTCATCCAATTAATACAATGCCACCTCACCGCCAACAATTTATGCCACACCCTAAGACAAGCATTTTCCCATCACCTCACATCCCCCCACCTCCAGTAGAGTTACACCAGTCCCCACCTACCATCACAGGCCCCCCATCCTCAACCACTGGGGCAGAAACAGATGATGATTCACGTATGAGTGATCGAAGTTCATCTGTTGGACCATCTGGAGAAGAAACTGAAACTGCACCTGAGGGAGAAGGTGATGAACAACCTGTAGATGACTCCATTACTCGATGTGTCTGTGATTTTTCCCATGATGATGGATACATGATCCAGTGTGATAGATGTTTGTAAGTAAGCCATTTTTATGTTATTGATACTTTAATGTTAAGCTGGGGATCAGTTTTTTAAGATTTTTTACCTGAGAAATAATTTGAACTTGGATAACCTGGGGTTTTAATGTTGGGTGATGGAGTACATGTAGAATTTACATTTATATGCCAGGAGTGATATTGATATTCTTTGCACGTAAATAAAATTTCAATCTAAAATAATTTAATTACTGTTATTTTATAGTGTCTGGCAACATGTAGACTGCATGGAAATAGACCGGGACAATATTCCTGATGAGTACCTGTGTGAAGCATGTGATCTTAGACCTATAGATCGCTTCAAAGCTCGAGCACTGCAGATTCGCAGAAGACAAGAAATTAAGGCTCACCTTGCCAGGTTGGTTTACAATTTTTCTATCATTCTAACAATCAAATCTCTGCAATATGTGATAGTTTTAATGATGTTGAATTTCTCTGTATATTGCTAAAAGTTCTTTCCGTTTTAGATTGTCTTCTTCAGACTCTGACGACAATATCCCAATGTCTAGTAAAGGGCGAGGAACTTTAGGGAAGATTCCAGAAAGAAAGGTTGTAAAGAAAAAGAAGGTGAAACAAATAAAAGACATGAAGAATGGACGCAAGGGTTCACTGTCGCTGTTGAAGAAAAGTAATGTTGTCACCACTAGCAACAACAATATAATTCCAGGCATGGAAGATAAGGAAAGAAGAATGCTTGTAAAAAGAAGAGTATGTATAAACTTTTAAGTGTTTTTGACCTTTTTTTTATGAAGATTATTTATATATTTATTTGGTATGTGGCGGAATGAAAGTTATTAAGTAGATATGAAAAGGTGGCAGAATAGTTGTACTTTATTTCTTTACTGATAAAGAAAAATTATTCCTCATTCTATTTACCAATGTTAAAAATTTTAATCAGCTTTTTACTTATAGTAGAATAGTTAATCTTTATGCCCAAATCCATTTTAAATTGTTTTTTCTTTTGCTAAATTTTTTGTTTGCTCAATTTTTCTCCTCCCCAATTACATGCATTAACATTTTAAAAAATTTTGTCTCGCTTTCTTTAAATTTTTCCAGTGTGTATATTCCTATTCCTGTTATGACTCAGGAATAAAGTTTGTGTTGCTGCTTCCACACTCTACATTTATCCATTTTATAAGTATCCTGTACAGTGAACCTTCACTTTACGTGGTCAATTGAACCCACGGCGGCCCGCGTAAAGTGAGAAACGCGTAAAGTGAACAGCATAACATATGGGATTAATTGAAATAGAGACTGGGCTGACCCCCAAACTCCACTTTTTCAGACACAATACCTACGTTGTAGTAAAAATAACTTCTTAATTTTATGATGGTATGCACACACAATAATTAAGAGAAATATCAATAATATTAGGTTTTTTAACACTTACATTAGTAGAAAAGATGGCTGGGCACACGGGGGGTTGGTTCCGAGGCAGAGGGCAGATTATTGGCCCTCACCTGTATCACTTGTATCAATTGTATCACCATCCACCACAGAGGCTTGCAGGACCTCTTTGTCAAACCCCTCAAAGTCCATATAAGTCCATATCCTCACTATCATTATCACTATCACTGACTTGGGCCGGCTGTGGTAGGTGGCGGGTGAAGAACTCGGTAATGTTTTGATGACTGGGCGACCTTGTGCGCACCCTGCTCGTGCCGCTCGCCGCGTAAAAGGGTACACACACCGTGGAAAGTGAGCATTCCGTGTTCGGCAGGGTACCGCGTAAACGTGGAAACGCATAAAGTGGGACCGCGTAAAGCGAGGGTTGACTGTATATTCGTTTGGAGAACAATTAAGGGACTTGCTGTTCAAGACCATCCATCTTCATGTTTGTATGATTGTGTGTATGTACTGTACATACTGAAGCCTAACTATTGTATCTAGTTCATCAAATATGACCTCTCTTTGCCTCTAAAATTTTTCTCTGTGGCTTTATGTTAATGAATTTGTACAGGAGACCACTTAGAAATTCCATATGCATACTAAAACTCAATGACCCTCTTTCCTGGAAGTTGAAGGAAATATATTTTAATTACTGTAGTATGTGCATGAGTAGGTATGTTCACCTGTCTCTCCCACTTGGCATTTAATAGTCTTCACTGAAGGTTATTCACTCAATACCAAATTTTTTTGATATAAAGTAACGTTATAAATAAAATGTTAAATTGGGTAGGGAGAAGTTAATAGTTGAAGGGATAGACTAAAAGTAATTCAGTTCTAGATATTGTGATATATTAGTAGGGAGAGAAATGCAGTCATTATTAATACCCAAAAGACAAATTGTAAAATGTCTTGGTGCCACTGCTGAATTTTTTGCACCCTTATCAACACACCAACATTTCCAGGTCCATTTTCATGACATCTGATGGTAGATATTTTACCTCACAGTAATGAAATACACCACATAAATTACCAATACATGACAGTGACTCTTGTTACAGACAGGCCAACACAAAATTAAATTGCAGATATTGGTAGATAGTTAATTTCATTGACCTCAAAAAGGGGCATCAATATCTTCCTCCAATTTAGAGTTACAGTAATCAGTGTAGTGATTGGAAACTGTTTTGTAGCAAAAGTCTGTTCCCATAAGGCAATTCAAAAAAATTAACAAGGTTATGGTTTCAATTATAAATTACAAATCATAGGGAAATAGGTACATTATTACTGTTATAGTCTCATTAAAAAATATAACCCTATGATTGTTCCTCCATGAAATTCTGCCCATGCCAATGTAGGTCTTCATTGTTCCAGTAATCATAATTGTGATGATTTACTGTTCTGTTGAAAATTAAAACAAGCCCCGTCCATTAAATCAGATACAGTGGTCCTTCGGTTAACGAACACAATTCGTTCCAGAAGGTCGTTCGTTAACCGAAACCATTGTTTCAATGGGATTTTGGGTAATTGGTTCGTTATCCGAAACCATTGTTTCAATGGGGTTTTGGGTAATTGGTTCCAGCTCACCGAAAATTACACACTAACTAAAAATAAATGCAGTAAAGTACACTTACTTTGAGGTGTGCATGTAGAAGGCTCCTGGTTGATGATGATGATGATGATGATGGGAATTAGAATGGGGGTGGAGGAGAAGAGAAGGCATTGGGGTGGAAGAGAAGCCACCCCATGTTGCCATTTCACCCATAAAATTTTAGTTCACTTGGTGTAATTCAAGATTATTTTCTTTAAATCAACACTGCACTGCATTATATATTGTCAATATGTAAAATAAACTTCAGAATGACCAATAATTGTACTGTAAAAACGTAAAAATAGTTTATGTTCAAGAGAGTCTCCAGCAAGAAGCTTCCTCCACTGAGCAGGGACACACACTGACGCCTTTTTGGGTGAGTCAAGTGGCTGTTTGGCGCGCTAAAAACTAGTTCCCTGTACTTCAGTTATGTTAAATAATTGTTAAAATGACTAAAAACTTTTATATCAGACTTGGAAAATTATTGAATAGTACAACCTTCTTGATATTTACTCAAATGGTAACGAATTTAAGCCCTAAAACCGATTACTGTATTGGCGGACTAATACTACAGCTGGTGAGCAGGCAAAAGCAGGCGAAAACATGTTGGGAAAAATTCGTAAGGAATTCTTTAACCGAAATTTTTTCGTGAACCGAAGTGAAGAATCTTATGGAAGGTAATTCGTTAACCGAAATTTCGTTAACCGAGGCGTTCGTTAACCGAGGGATCACTGTAATGGAAATTTTTTTTCAAACATTTTACCTTCCATCAATCTTTCCTATAGCTATGTCCTCTGTGTATCCATGCTGCTGTTGGATGAGGATCCTTTATCCAAATAACCTTGGGGCTGATTTCTTCAATATCTGTACTGTAGGTTTTGGTAATGCTTGATTTGATGTACTGTACTGTCATAACACTGTAGACAAAACATTTGGAGGATGGCTGATATTCAGGACTTGTTTTAATGCATAAAATACAAATCTGCTAGGGGAACACAGGAAAACACTCTTCAGAACTATTTATGAAGTAGATCACATAAAGCAAATAAATTAAAAATTATAAATCTACCCTAGGTTCATTTCATTAGGTTACATTTTGTTTGGCATCATAAGTGACTTCAGCATTCCCCTTTCTCTTGATCGTAATCTGATTTTGCTTTACATATTTATTAAAATGAATATACTGTACACAGGTACAGCTCTTCCCCGACTTACGACCTATTCGACTTACGACCACCCGGACATACGACTGCCTCAGTTGTACCAAACTTTTGTAAAATTACGTATTTTCGAGTCCCAACGTCAGTGATTGCGCTGTGTACTGACAAAAATTTTGCTTGTAATTTAAAATGGCTGGCAAGCTTAAAAGTGAGAGTTTTGTGGGGCTGAGAAGAAAAAAAAGAGACTCATTTTAGATTTTCTATGTATTATTTAAGCATTTTCGACTTACGACTTGGATTTGGGTCCCTAACCCCGTTGTAAGTTGGGGAAGAGCTGTATATGAATGTCAAAAATATCAAATTATAAAATAGCAGAGTTTAACTGAACTTGTATCTGTGTGAGTGGTTGGCTGAGAAAATCAGCATGGTTGAGTGGTCTACAAATATACAAACACTGCTATTTTGAAAATGCAAATGAATAAACTCTTCCTCTAAGAATTCTTATCTTGACTTTCTCCACCTTGTAATCACTTAGACACCTTTAGCTGCGATCCCTGCCTTGTACATAGGTTAGTGGATGGGCAGCAATCAGGTTAGTGGATATGTCTACAGTTGATAGTAGGTTCCCTTCGACAAAGTGGTGACTCTAAACTCTTCTTGGCTTGGTATCCAGTGCTTGACAGTCTATCTTTTGGTAATTTTATGCCAAGTCACAAGATTGGTCACTTCACTTTTCTGTCCAAATTTATGGCTTTATACACGACAGTCTTAATAGTTATTTGTCTGCTTGAACATTAATATGTCACACTTGCCTGTTGCTTCCTTCTTTCATTATTATACACTAGTTTTGCTGTCACTAGTACATATCCTTTTGGCAAAAGTGTTCATTTCCTTCAAAATAATTTGTAATTTCTGTATTTGTAATATACATGTACATGAATAATATACAAAATTTTGAGAAAGAGGATGGTAAATATTGCTGTACAGTACGTATTACCATGCACATAAATACAGTATTTGTGTATTCAGCATCCAAGGTTGTGAACTTCCTCTTTACTGTCTTATTACAGAATATATATATATATATATATATATATATATATATATATATATATATATATATATATATATATATATATATATATATATA
Source organism: Homarus americanus (assembly GCF_018991925.1). Lineage (NCBI taxonomy): Eukaryota > Metazoa > Arthropoda > Malacostraca > Decapoda > Nephropidae > Homarus > Homarus americanus. The sequence continues at coordinate 16,730,331 of NW_024713129.1, forward strand.
TATATATATATATATATATATATATATATATATATATATTCTGTAATAAGACAGAAAAGAGGAATGTAGTCAGCTGACTGCACACGGGGCCCCCATAATTTTCTAATTATACATGGAGGCTACATTAAATGGATGAAGCAGAGGAGGAGACAGGGCTGGGTGGGTCTTTAATGTCGCTTTCTTCAGACAGGTTAATGTACAGGGGAAACTTGCTGGTTGAAGGTATTGGATCATCTTTAGGGAGTGAAGAGGCAGCACTGGTGGGGTGTGAGGAGACAGGAATGGGGGACTTCTTAAAATATATGTCCAATTTAGACTGCACAATTTGCTTTTTCTTTTCATTATAAATCTCCCTGTAGCAAGCAAGTGTATCTTGGACCATTCTGTCAACTCTGGCAAAACGCTCAACATTTTTATCCTTTCCGTCAAACATTTGCATCCCCTTATTAATTGTAGCAAATGCCTCTGCCATTTGCTTCACTGAAAAATTTTTGGAGGGTGCAGGTTCTTCTTCTACATTTAGACTCTCTTCTTCCTCTGCATTTTTCTGTGCTTCCAGTTCAATAAGGTCCTCGTTACTTAGCTCTTCTGCTACACTTTCAACCAACTGCTCAACATCTTCATTATCAATTTCTAACTAAGCTGTTTACCCAACTCCACTATCTTGTTACTAATCTCAGAAATTACTTCATCTTCATTAAATCCTCTGAAACTGTTCACATATCTTTTCAGGACTTTCTACCATATTCCATTCATGCACTGACCTGTAACCTCATCCCATGCTGCACTAATGTCCTTTATACATTTCAAAATGTTGTAGCCCTTTCAAAATTCTCTGAGCGTTTTCTCACCTTCCGTAGCAGCAACAGCCTGAGCGAAGGTCGTACGTAAATAATTCGCTTTAAAAGCAGCAATAGCACCTTGATCCATGGGTTGGATGATAGAGGTAGTGTTAGGTGGAATGTAGACTACCTTAACATCAGGGTGCATGTCGTCCAGGTGTGGTGGGTGTCCTGGAGCATTATCCAAAATTAACAAAATCTTGGATGCAATCCCTTGTTGCAGACAATACTCCTTGGCTCGTGAAATGAAACAAGTCATGAACCAATCCTCAAACAGTACTAGGGTCATCCATGCTTTCTTGTTACTGCCATAAAACACTGGCAGTGTGTGCTTGCTGTCATGTTTAAAAGCTTTAACTTGAAACCAGCTACATTCCCCCCCCAACAGAAGTGTGATTCGGTCCTTGAATGTCTTGAATCCTGGCATTGTTTTCGCCTCTTTGTGGATGTATGTCTATTCAGGCATGTGCTTCCATGATAAGCTAGTTTCATCCACATTAAATATTTGCTCAGGCAAATAATTTCCCTCCACAATGACACGATCTAGCTCCTCCTTAAAAGCTTCGGCAGCACCCACATCAGCACTTGTTGCCTCTCCACTCCCCTTTACACTATGCAAACTGTAGCGGATCTTAAACCTTTGGAACCACCCATGACTTGCTGTGAAGGTTTGGTCGCTCTCATCTCCTGTCTGCTCCTTCAGGCTTTCGAAAAGGCTTCTTGCCTTAGCCTGTAGGGTTAGAAGGCTTAAGGGTACACGCTTTTGTATCTGGTCTTCCATCCACTTCACAAGTAATTTTTTCATCTCATGAATAGGACCTTGTCTTTTTTTCATTATTATAGTTCCCTTCATAGGTGCGGATCCTTTCACTTCCTCACAAATACGTTCCTTGTCCTTCAAAATAGTAGATATGGTCGAGTGCGAGAAGGCTAGGTCGTGTGAAATGGTTGCTACTGTTTTTCCATTTTCATACTGCATTATTCTCATAATTTTTGTCTCAAAAGTAATTGACTGTCTCCTTTTCTTCTGAGCACCACCAGCACTCTCACTTCTACGCTTGCCAGTCATTCTAAAGTGAATTAGATACGAAAATAATGTCAGTACACAGCGCGATCACTATCGTTAACAATGACAGCCAAACACCAGCAAAGCGCTCTAAGGCGTGGGTGCTGTAGCCACGAGGCGGCGCGATCCAGCCCACGCGACGCTCTCGTACGGGATGGAAACGTTTCGGTCTAGAAAATATGTGCGTCATTTGAAAATTTTTTGGTACAACTGCGGTGGTCGTACCGACTGAGGCTGGTCGTAAGTGCGGGTGGTCGTAGGTCGAGTATGTCATAAGTCCAAGGAGTATATATACAGCTATTCTTCGACTTACGACCGCCCCAGTCGTACCAAATTTTTTTTCAAATTACGTATTTTCGAGTCCTGATTTTAGTGATTGCGCTGTGTACTGACACAATTTTCGTTTGTAATTCCCTTTAAAATGGCTGGCATGCTTAAAAGTGAGAGTTTTGTGGTGCTGAGAAGAAAAAGAGACCCCAATTTTAGATTTTCTATGTATTATCTTCGCATTTACGATTTACGACCAATACGACTTACGACTTGAATTGGGTCCCTAACCCACTCGTAAGTCGAGGAGCAGCTGTGTGTGTGTGTGTGTACATATATATATATATATATATATATATATATATATATATATATATATATATATATATATATATATATATATATATATATATATATATATATATATATATATATATATATATATATATATATATATATATATATATATATATATATATATATATATATATATATATATATACAGTATATCAGTACACTTAAAATTTTTTTTTTCAATATTCATAAATATAAGGAGTGAAAAGTTTTTGTACAACTGTGTAATATAATTTATATAATTTATTTATTTCATCTCATGTGTCATACACATAGCCAAAATTATAATAAGTTTTGCTTTCAGTTATAAATTTTTATATACAGTAATTCATTAATGAGTTTTCCATGGTTAATTGCAGCGGAAAAGCAGTAGTATGAGTGGTGGAGAAGGTGTAAGTGATGACTCCAACAGTGGTCCAGTTGAGAGACTACGGGCATGGGTAGAGGGCTATGAGGTGGCAGTTACAAACCACTATTCCCCAGAACTTCGTGCCAGGGTTCATGCTGCTCGCATTAATGGCGTGTCTCCTGACTTAAGAGCTTCCACACAAGGAGCAGTTCTGGGTCACCGGTGCAAAGTTGTTGAGAATCCCCATCCACTCTTTGATGTGTTTGATTGTAAGGTACGATGTCTACACATTCTTTTTTATGCTACTTCTGCTCTTGTTTAAACAGCCTGTGCAATGTATAATCTACCTAACATGTGCAATTATGCACTTTGTTTGATAATTATTACAAAATCTCTTATTTTTCACAGATTCTCGTAGCAGCTACCAGATTATGTATAAATACAGCCATCACAGAGTTCCAAGGCAAGTACCTGTTGGCGTCACAATGGAATGCCCAGCAACCGGTGTCAGGCCAACCGTACCTGCCATATGTCTTACAGTACCACATGCCGAAGGAGGGCCTCACCGTTTGTGTCGATGCACGAACCTATGGTAATGATGCCAGGTTCACGCGAAGATCTTGTACACCTAATGCTGAGGTCAGTTTATACTCTTTGTGTTTTATGTTTTAAAGTAAAGTAGATATTGTATCAGCTGTGGAATATATCTATATTATATACATTTACTTGATTTTTCTTTTTATGGGATTTTGGCTTGTGGAAACATTGAGGTTAACTTATTAGAAAATACAGCAGCAAGTCCAATTATGATGAATTTTGAATTATGGAGGCCTTACTGTACTGTACTTTGAAAATATGAGGCACCGAGTGTGACAAGGTACCAAGCGCCAAAAAATCACAATTGAGAAAAATGCTCTTAAAGTTTGGAAAAATTCAAAATGACATAACTTTTGAACCAATGAAGATTTTGAGTTAATTCAAGTGGCAGTGTATAGAGCTCTTAAAGCTGATTTTGCAGATACTAAAGTCATATTGAAAAGATTGTTGATAGTAAAAATTGCATTGTTTTTGATGAGGTAGTTTTTGCAGTTTTCATTAATGTGCATTTTTGAGGTATAATTTTCATTACATGGAAGCAATAATGTATTAAGACCACACCAGAAAGTCAAAGGTCATTGTAATGTTTGCATAAAAGCGAACAATACAAGGTATTACCAATATTTTGACAATAGACAAAAAATGCAGGTACTTAAGTCTTAGTTATTATTAGAACAATTACAGTAAACAATGACTTGTATTACCAATATTACCACCCACCCTCACTCCAAGCCACCGCTTCCTCCCTCTGTTTCCCCCCTTTTGGTGCGATAAGACTCGTCACTCGGACAGGCTGGAACATGACACACCATGTGTCACCAGCCCTCACTCCCACCCTCCTCGCCCTCCCTCCTCTCTGTTTTGCTTATTTTTCTCCCAATGTCCCTCACTCCCTTCTTTCTGCCAATTGGAAAAAGAAAAAAAAGGTTTTAAGTGTTATTTCATAGCATTCCTATGATATTTTTGTAGAAACATGGACTCCTATTAGCTAAGAAACTGGAAAATAATGAGTCGCTGTGAGCGAAAGAGGCTATGGTTGGGGGGCTGTGGGCATTTGTCCCCCTCAGTCCGCCTCGAGGCGCAGATCACGCGCTGTAGAGATGCTTATATCTACCTTCACCAATATGGCTCTCAGCCTTACAAATACTGTACAGTGTAGTCTGCATTTACACGGTCAATTGAACCCGTGGAGGCCCGCGTAAAACGAGAAACGCGTAAATGAAATAACAGAATATATGGGATTAATTGAAATAGAGACTGGGCCGACCCCCAAACTCCACTTTTTCCGACACAATACGTACGTTGTAGTAAAAATAACATCTTAATTTTATGATGGTATGCACACACAATAAATAATTAAGAGAAATATCAATAATATTAGGTTTTTTAACACTTAATAATAAAAATAATAATAATAAACGGTTTATTGAAAAAGTTTGCAGCCCGAAGGCTGAAAATATACATTGGACATAAATGACTTATTACAGCTGGGTCGGCACACGTGGAAGGCGGCTGGTTCTGAGGCAGAGGGCAGATTACCATAGTTGCCCTCCGGTGAATCACTTTCACTTTCACTACTCGCAGAGGTTTGTAGGGCCTCCCAGACAAACCCCTCAAAGTCCATATCCTCACTGTCAATATCACTATCACTGACTCGGGCTGGCTGTGGTTGGTTGCGGGCAAGGAAGTCCTCAATACTACGTTGACGACTAGCATTGATGTTGTCGAGATAGATCTGGATATACGGCTCCATAACTTTCGTCAAATGGTTATTAGATGCTTCATACCGATGCTTGTCTGGGTTGTTGTCAAGGATGAGCTTAATTTTCTCCCCCAATTCGATGATTTTCTTCACATTATCATGGCTTGGTCCAGGTAATTCAATGTTTTTCTCTGGTGGTGGGGGTCGTGCAGAAGCCATTGTGAATTGTGAGGGGGGGAATAGTGGGCACAAGAGAGAACTGTATACGCGGGCTGAGAACAATGAGACAGGCCCTGCTAGGTCAGCGACTTCTACCCTCTGGTGGCAGGGCACGTCATGTTACATTAGACCAATCACAGCTAGCGGCTGAGGGAGGTAAGGATGCGTGGCCCAATCACAATCCGATACGTCATATGACATCAGCGATAATGTAAGAGCGGCCTTATGCCCACCACTCACCGCGTCGCTTCCCGCGTATGGCCAAGAATGGACCGCGTGGGTAAAAAATGGCGCGGCAGTCTGGACCCCTCCGGCCGCTCGCTGCGTAAATGACCAAATTTAGTGCGTAATTAAAGCATTTTCATTCTGGCAAGGCACCGCGTAAATGACCAAACACGTAAACAAAAGCCGCGTAAATGCAGACTATACAGTACTGTATTGCACTACTGGGAGTTTGTTTTTCTGCAGATAGAGGAAAGGTTGGGGGAGGGGGGATGGTGCTTGGCCCCTTATTGCACTCAGCACCTCATATTGTATGTAGATAGTTTTATAGTGCCATATGAAGAAATAAGGGGTTTTAATGAAGCAGTAAGCTAGATTTGAGTTTAATTTGAAATACATGTTACATTTATGTTATACAGAAATATGAAAAGTGGATATTGGGAGGAGTTTGCTGATACTATAAGAGTTGTTGATGGGTGCAACATAAGAATGGGCTAAGGTAGTAACAAATTAGTAAATTTGTTTAATTTTTATGAATATGGTATGAAACAAGTGAAATTAATCTTATTTGTCATGCAGGTACGACATGTGGTAGAAAGAGGATCCCTTCATTTATATTTAGTTGCAACAAGAGATATTGAGGAGGGTGAAGAGGTCACTTTAGCCTTGGAGACTGCGAATTCCAACCTGGAACTGATGTGTTGCTTGTCAGAAGAGCATGACTGCCAAGCTCCCCAGCCTTCAAAAGTTGAACAGACTTCTCCAGTGCCTACAACCCCTCATAAGAAAAATGGCCTCATCCTGAGGTAAGTTAATTTTAGGCTTCCAGTTGTTTTGTTGTTATTGATAGTAATTTGGTGGTGTTCCAGTGATCATCACTACTCTTGGATTAAGTGGTGGAGGAAGCAGTGAATTTTTTATTTTTTTTCATCATTTAGCAGTGATGAACTGTTTCCAGTACATGCATAACTTAACCTTTTTTTTTTATTGTTTAAATACTATGTAAAATAAAATACCTAGGCAACTCAAATTTAATAATATATTAGTAGACATTTTTTTTCTTAAAATGGAAGGAAATTTATCATTGGTACACTGCCATTTTATTTGTGTGCATTAACCCTCCTCGTCCTCCCCCCCTTTTCTTTTCCTTCTTTTCCTCCTCCACTGAACTGGAAGGTGTTCAGGAAATTTCATTCTTGGTTTGTTATTGTATAGCATGATACCATGAATAGAGAAATAAGAGAGCATTACAATGTAGGAAGGTGATAGTTAATCCTATGAAGGATTCTGAAGTAGGAAGATATATTGACAGATGTAAAGGCCCAAGAATCAACATAGATCATTTGACTGTTTCTGGGTGTGTTGTAGAAGGGAGGAAACGGGCTTTCAACCCAGGCAGTTTTTGCCAATTACAACAAACTATTTTTGGGTTGTGAGTGGTGTATGACATTCAAAGAGTGTGTCAGGGAAACACATTGAAGTGGTTTGGACACGGAAGATGATGCAGTGTGATAGAAATATAGTGTACTGTACAGTAGTGTGGTAAATTGCTGGGGAATTAATCAGCCCCCTGGAAGGAAAACGTGGAAGTGTGTTTAATGGAAAGGTCATATGAGAAAACAAGGGTAATGATAAGGCAAGAAAGGTATTAGGTAGGATGGTTTGGAGGCTATTCTTTAATTTCCCACACCTCACATCACCAAAGGGGGAACATGGCATCTGAAATAAAGATAAATAGGTGAAAAATTAAAAATTTTAGGCCTCTCTCATAAGTATTACTACATTATGTTTTAATTTGTTCCATAATGGAATTTAATGTACACGAGTTCAGACCCTAAATTTTAGTTTTATTAAATTTATATCTTTATTATTAACAGCAACAAGAAAACATTTAAAAAGCAGCAGTTACAGCTACAACTCCGCACTAGTAAAAGAACCACATCTACAGAAAGCCGCAATAGTGATAATGTTATCACACCCAGTGTAAATAGTACTCCAGTAACGCCTCTTAAACAGAGACGGGCATCAGGATGTGGCAAATCTCCTGCAAAGTCTCCTAGTGCATCTGTATCAAGTTCACCAGAAGACAGCGGGAAAGATTCAACTCTCAACACACCACCAACAGCTGCAACTACTCCTGAAATGCCTAAATGTATAGACAAACAGCAGCAACAGAAGATGACACGTGAAGAGCGCAAAATAGCTGCCTACATGAAAGCCTTTGAACGAATGGAGAAAGCTGCTCAACGAAGACAGGAGATGGAAAAAAAGAAGGAGGAAGATAAAGTCAAAGACCCAAAGGATAAGGATAAAAAACGTTGTGATGGAGAGGAGGAGGACTGGGAGAAAACTAGTAGTGCTGATGAGAGCGTGAGAAATACACCTGGTGCTGAGCGTAGTAGACGTAAAGGGTAAGTACAGTTATTGTTTGTAGATCTTATGGTTTGGACATACTGTACTTGTAAAGTTTTGAGGGATTTATTTTTATTAATATAGGCTAAAAAAACAAAAAAAGAAGGCTGCTGAACCACAATCCCCACTCCTCCACCTACCCACATTTTACAAGCACTCACCTGCAATAATTGGGGGAGGGGGGGGGGATAGGCCAAGCATAGATCTCCTCTTCTGTTGTCATTTATTCACACATAGTACTATAACAGTTGTGTTCTGTTATGGTGTTTCTAGCATCATCCATTAGCCCTCTGGTATTCCTGGTCATGGTCGGAAATCTCATCCCCTCGCAGTCTTTCAACGCAGGTTGCGTCAGTAACCGAAACGTTTTTTCCATTTTATTAAATGTTGGGTAGAGTGATCCAGACCCAAATTGCACCCTTAGAGATGCATATCTGCCAGCCCACGAAGCTAGTGGGCAGAACTTAGGTGGTTGATAGGGCCAGTCCACTGTTCCAGTGTTTCTGCTTACGGGAGGTGTGCTCTCGGTTTGAGATACGGCTGAGCAGGAGGGGTTGCGCGCTTAGCGATGCAATTTGCACTGAAAGACCATGAGAGGGTTAACATCTTACCCATCCCTGTAGAACACTTGATGTCATGCTTCTCCATCATTCACTCACACTTCTGTTTCCAGGATGTTTATCTCCTTCACTCATAGTTCATCATTCATCCTATCCTTCCATCTCATTTTTGGCTTTGTCTTTCCCTTGTTAATCCACCTTTGATTTTTTCTCCATATCAACTTGGCAAACCCTGGTAAGCTCTATGTCTGCACTTCTTTTAATTTCACATCTTTTTATTTATACATCTGTTCTCTGCATCATGTTCTTCCCCACATATATTACCATCAGGTATATCATAGAGTTATAGTTTACTGTATTCCTCTTTCTGTATTCCTCATTCATCGCAAATCCATGCTTCATACTTCTCTTACACTGTCAGTGCAAGAATTCTTCTTTACAGTATCTTCTTTGCTTCCTCTGACACAGTTCTCTACATACATTTCATAGTACTTTCACACTCTTATATATATATACTGTAGCTGGCAGTTTCTTGAATTCCACCCTCATCAACAGAAAAAAAGGAAGAGGAAAGGGTAGTCCTCAGAAACGTACCAGTCATCGTGTAGATTCTACAGCATCAGATCTGACTGGAGATGAAAGTAGCTGTGCTTCAGTAGGACTGATGTCTCCCTTAGGGGCATCCATCGAGGGGATTGCTCTTAACTTCAATTCACCACCACAGGGGAGTTCTAATGCTATGGGATTTAGGTTAGTAACTATCTTGAAAATTTACTTAATAAATTGTAGCTTATTTATTTTATTGGGTTTAAATTTATTTATAATATATTTTTCTCAAAGAAGAGATCTTTGTGCAAATCAGAAGGAAAGTGTATGACAACATAACTCATGTACACATGTTTTCCCTTTACAGATTCCCTAAAACGAAGAAAGCACTTATGAATGAATGGTTGAATGAAAATGTTGACCCAGTGCTCCCAGGTGGGAACATAACCGGTGTTGCAGAACTTCCCTCTGGAGTACCAACCTGCTACATGAGATCACCAGCTACTCCTTTGAGAAGATCTTCTGTAAACCAATCAGTAATACAGGGAACTATTCTCAACTTGGAAATGCCTGGTGGTTCTGCAAAGAAAAGATGGTTAAGACAGGCCATTAGTGAAGAAACTGAGTCACCTCAGTTCAATGGCCTCTGCCCCAGTCCAAATAGTAGACCAGGTAGGATTATAGTAAAGAAATTTTTTGCTAAGAGAATTGTTTCAAAAATATTAATAGGTATTTTCATCAACTTGTGTGATGAGGACCAAAAATGCAGCTATTTTATTTTATAGGCCCATGGAGAGTTTGTACAAGTATACATATTTTATTTCTTTAAAAAATGTGTTTACTGTAATAACATTGCTCTTACAGTATAAACAATGATTTATTTAATATTTTTATCAACAGACTCGCCTACTGGTGGCGGAGACTATATCACCCCTCTGAAGAAGAGAAGACTGGCTCGAGAATCCATGTCTTCTGAACTGTCATCCACTCCACCCTCCACCCCCGTCCACTCCACCAGTTTGGAGGAGGATAAAATGATTGAGGAGGTATGATGTCAAAAATTATTGTAGAGCATCAACTTCCTTTGTTTTATCTTTTCATTGAGTCTTGAATTGCTGAAACTTTATGATTTGGATCTGCAAAGGACACAAATTTATTTTTGGAGTGACAAGTGATTCATTCTACAATTAATTGGCTCTAATGGTGGCAATCTTTTCACTATCTCTGTAGTGTGTGTGAGTATCAGCTTAAATAAAAAAAAAAATTTAGGCATCTTGGTCTTTATAGTTTTTCCTTTGATGTAGTTACTTTCATGTAATCAGAGAGTACAAGCTAACAACTAATTGATATTAGCAAAGTGATTACTTCTTTTGTAATTAGTCATGAGAGAACATTCAGTAAGTAAGGAGCATTACCTAAGATTAACCAGGTTGAGATAGTATGGTGTAATTAGCATGCTGGTCCTACAATTTATTGATCCAGGTTTAATCCAGAAGCAGAACATGGCTGGGAAAGGGACAGTTCAATTCATGAGTCAGAAGATTATGTCAGTGTTATTTCAAGGCTCCAGATACCTGAACCTTACTACCCACTTTTGGGAAACAAAATAATCAGTTTGTTCATTAACATTTATATTCAATGAAATTTTCAATGTTAATAGTTTTTCTAGACTGTTTATAGATATACTGTACAAGTACTTATGTCTTAGAGTTATCAGTTTTAAATAATTACAGTATTGGCAGCTTAATTTCCAGTTAACATGAACTTGATTAACACATTAGACATACATCTTTTTCATCTCTGATAACATCTTTATTAACTTGAACGATACCTCAGCCTAATGTGGATTGGATATTTATTTAAATACTCAGTGAAGTATGGAAAAAAAATATTGTTAGAGGGAAATTCAGCAGATAGAGAAGGATAGTAGTATTTATGTTTCTGGACTTGGTTATGGTGTTGGCAATATAAAAATGCGTAAAATTATTTTAAGTTTTGCTTAAAAAAGGTGTTGTATGTTAATTGATGTATTCTTATTTTGCAGCCCCCATCCCCTTTTATTTCTTATTGGGAAGGGTTTAGAAAGTTGTTTTGGTACACATCAATGACATATTACTATGCACCTGGTTTATATATATAATTTTTTTCCTCTTCGTGAAAGATTGGGTCACTAAACAGAAATGAATAGGTAGGTTGATTGATTTGGTCATATCTAATATCCAAACTTCCTTTATGATCTGAAAAAAATTTAAACGGTCTATCTTTAGTTGCAGTTTCAGTTGTAGTTTTATTTCCAATATTACTTAATATTTTAATTTTTAATAATCTATTTTCATACTTACATGCCCATTATGATTTTTCATGAACTACAGGGCTGTGATGACTACCATAACATTTATTCTCCTTATTTTTCACAAGATCAATTAGAAAAATGTGAAATCCACTACTCGACTATACCACCACACATAAAAGGAAATTAGTACTCCACTTTTTTCTTTTTTCCCCAAAACATTGTATCGTCCATTGTTGTACGGTAGAATATTTGTTTAAAAATTCCTCTTGCTTGATAATCACATCACAACACCTTTGCTCTTCTTCATTTCTTATCTTTTGAGCAGTCATACAATTTGAAAGAGTTCTACATAATCACATCTCAAACCTTAGTAGTAACGTATTACGTTGGTGTGAGAGAAGTGTCTGCTGGAATATCAAAGAAAATACTTTCTAAGGGATCACCATAGGGAGGCTAGTAAGAACAGGACTTTCTTTTAATGCTGAATATTTAGTAAAGATTTTTGTTGATTGAGGGTAAGTTTTCAGTTGACGTTAATAATGATGAGGTAACTGATTGTCCTCATAGCGAGAACATGAAGGTTCTCAGCTTGTACCTGGCTGTGTAAACATCTTAAAGTAATGTATTTAAAATTGGTCGCTTGTTACACTATCTCCAACTAGTTAGCTCCTTGCATAGAATGTTTGCCATCTCTTTCACTCAGAACCGTAGATATTATTTCCAAGTTTAGGAAAACTGTTACAACACACTGAACATTGTAGTGTAAATGAAAAGAAAAAAATTATAAAGAGGCTAATTGTGCTCCAAAAAATTGGACATTGTTCTTTTGGAATATATTGTATAAATTATCAATGAATAAAGTCTTCTTAAAACCAAAGGATATAAAACTGAAGAAATACTGTTGTGATAAAACTGGGAACACTTCATTATTTTTTACTTTTCTGATGTATGACAATAGTGTATTTACGGGCTAATTATTTGCCAGAGAGATTATATGTTGATGAAATAAATGTGTTTTTATTTAAGGCTTTCACTTACCACTAGTTAATTCCATATTACATAAAATGGCTTGGGTAAAAAGTGGAGCAGGTTGTAGAGCGGTAGGCATGTAGTGGATTATGTTAGGAAGTGTCTAATAATATAGAGTGAATTTAGCTTTTATCACATATTGTACTTTAGAGCTTATTAGTATACAGTGGTGAGGTTCTGGAACATTTTCACCCCTCGCTAACTGGAAAACAAAAACACAAATATTCTGGATAATAAATAGAGGAAGTTCATCAAGTTTGCATTCATATTGCATTACAGCCCCCAAATAGAATTATCGTGAATAATCAGTGTCTGTCTCATTGGAGATGTGATTTTCTTTAATCTTCCTGCTTGGTCACTCTTAGCCTGGCTCTTATCCCACTGGTGCATGAGGTGTTAATGTTTGGCAAATCTGTATTCTTTTTCCTTACCAAAATCTTGTAATTGTATGTTTCTACATTCTTTATCTTGAAGTGGATGTTTGTAGTATTCAAGCCTTATTTAACTGAAGAGAATATAGAAAAATTATCCAGAATGTCTATAGATAATATATACTCGTATATCGCTGCTAATCATGTTCTCGGTACTTAAACATTTTGAAAGTCTTTAACATACAGTATGACATTTTTCCTGGGTGCTGTGTTTAAACAAGGTTTCCTACAGAGACTTGTCTGACATGTAATTACAGTAGAATCCCAGTTATCCGGTATATGGGCAACCGGTAGACTCGGCTAACCAGCATCAAAATGAAATAATTTTAATATAAATAAAAATTCCTCCAAAATCAACTAGAATCATAAAAATAATAATAATAATTAACGGTTTATTATGGTAACATGGCAGCCCGAAGGTGGAAAATATACAATGAACAGAGATGATAAGTTACATACTGTATGGTGAAATTAGGGAGTGGGTCACTTGATTGACAAAAGCTTTCAATACAAAAACATAAGAAACATAGAGTCAACATGTAGATTTACTTTAGATCTGGTACTGTGGGAGCTGGTCTGTAGACTTTCTTGTGACCTGATGTCGGCGCCAACAAAGTCCTTCCCACTGTCTTGATGGCTGTTGTACCTGGCTGCTAAGCCGCTACCTCACTGCAGCTGCAGATGTACCACGTGGTTTGGGTAGGTCCTCCAGCTCACACAGAGTGTTGGAGATGGTTCTTGTTCCTCATGTGATGTAGTTAGAAATTCACAGTTCCTCACATGGGTGGAGTAGGGAGTCCTCAATTCTCTCATGATGTAGTTTAGAGTCTTTCTTGGCTTCTCATCCAGTGTTGGTGGTGGTGAGTGTACGGCGGACCCTGGGTGTGTCAGGTCAACATTGACCGCTAAGCACGATTGTCACTCTTAACAGTTGTTTCTTTCTTTCGAGTTGAAATTGTCACTTTTGTATATCACTTGTGGGTTGATCGTCAATCTTTGCACTTTACTGTTGGTGGGAGGATGTTGATAAATCCAGATGGGGAGGAGTGGAAGGCCCAACAGACCGGGCTAGCAGCTGTCTCCATGGTCAAGAGACCACAGCCGCTTCAGCGGGCAGCACCGACTACACATGTCCTTACCCTATGAAGGCTGAAGGAAGTGTAAGTTTGAATACCGCACGCAACGAGGTTGAGCTGCCATATTTATTGCTATGATAAACAATAAAATCGATACATAGCGTATCATAAAATACAATAGCACATAATTTATTTACAAAAAAAAAATCTCCTTCCACACTCAAACCATTCTCTGAGTGACGCAACACAATTCAGGCCGTCAACCAGCTGACTCACAGACGTGTGGCTGACGTGCTAGCTGTGTGTATGCCATGATGTCATGTCGAGGGGGAGCACAGCCACGTGGTTATTGCCCAGTATCGCACCGCCTCATAACACATTCATTCTCTACACATATTTTTCATTTTTCTTATTTTATAGTTTTATATTATATTTTCCATATTTTCAAGTCACACTGAAGTATTGTAATGATTATTACACAACTTTTATTGTTTCATTACAACTCACAAAATAAGAGGTGGTTGGGTTGGCGAGTCAGCGACATAGTTATAGCCCACCACTTCCACACATGTTCATTTCCCACACATAGACACCCATGCTCTACATTTTTCTTAATTAATAGTTTTATATTATATTTTCTTTATTTCTAAGCAACATCGTTTATATGGAGTGGAATAATTGTTAAAGAAATACGTTTTTCTGAGATATAATTTGCGAGGTCAGCCTGTAGCACTGTGCATTGTAGGATTTATTTGGGGGATCCTAAGAGTAAGTTTCAACTAACTGGGAAACTCTGTATCCGGCACCTCTCAATTCCTGTAGGTGCTGGATAACTGGGATTCTACTGTACCTGCAAGCAAATTAGTCTGCCATTAACCAAAAATTAGAAAATTATTTTGGGTTTTAGGTTATGGTCCTATTAATATTTTGATACATACACAGTGTTATTTGGTCAGGTCCTTTGATATGTAAACAGTTAAGTACAGTACATAAAAATTGGTGCATGAAACCCATTAAGAGATGCATTTAAAACTGAGAAATTAAACACACACACACGCACACATATGCTTTCTCATACATGTATGTGTTTTACTTGTTTATTATCGTACCATCATTTCATACTCGGTTCATTTAAATAATTTGTCTTATGTCAGTTAGTATTGACACATCAAGATTATTTCATTGTATCTCTTACATATCAAAATATAATCCCTGTGTTTTCCAAGCTACAGCATAATATTACTGACATAAATCTTGTTTATTTAGCAGCTTCTACTTCTTTCAATTTCCATAGAATTTATACCTCACTCATTTTCTTTCTGGCCATACACGACAGTAAAAAACCAAATCATACCATGGATCCATAGTTACTAAAAAGTAATTCATGTATAATGTGCTGCAATTGTATAAAAAGCAATTTTAATATTGGTAGTGTTTTCCATACGGCATTGCATATCATTATAGATATTTTAATAGGAATATTTCAGACTTATGAATTCTAAGTGCAGTCTTTGTTAATTCACTATTGAATAGCTTCTGTATATGCCAGTGGAAGGAAATTAAACACTTGTAGCTTTTATCTCAGCCCCACTGCACTTAACAATTTCCTTCTTATCCCACATCTATCTGCATTTGTACATAGATTGGATTAATTGAAAGAAGTGCATTATTCATTGTAAAACTAGAGGCTAAAAACCAGTGAAGGTTGCTGCTGGAGATTATGGGTAATGGCAGCAGTATATATTACCATAGTGAAATATGAAGTACTATATGGCTGGAAACAGGTTATTGTAAAGCATTACTGAGCTGTCTACTGTTACCTTGTCTCAATGTGGCTACAAATAAAAGTTGCATTTATTATCATATACAGTGTTCCCTCGGTTAACGAGCACAATTCGTTCCGCAGAGTCGTTCGTTAACCGAAAATTTTGTTAACTGAATCTATTATTTCAATGGGATATTGGGTAATTGGTTCCAACTCACAGAAAAAGTACATACAAATGTAAACTGATAATAAAATTAACAAAACATTAAATATAAACTAAATACAGTACTGTACTGTACAGTATACTGTATAATAATAAATAAAAAACAATAGAATACTGTACAGCTCCTCCCCGACTTACGACCTACTCAACTTACAACCACCCGCACTTTCGACCTGCCTCAGTCGTACCAAAATTTTGTCAAATTACGTATTTTCGAGTCCCAACATCAGTACACAGAAAAAATTTTCGTTTGTAATTCACTTTAAAATGGCTGGCAAGCTTAAAAGTGAGAGTTTTGTGGTGCTGAGAAGATAAAGAGACACCCATTTTAGATTTTCTATATTATTTAAGTCGGGGAGGAGTTGTATTTTAACATTCTTTGAGGTGTGTATATCATATTCCCGGTAACTTTGTTTACATATCAAACAGCTGATTGTAGAGGTAGTCAATGATGACATGCCATATTCTTTACAGAGTGCAATGGTTCTAATGCCTCCTTCATGTTTCAAAATAATTTCTGCACTGTATATTATCAATTTGTTAACTAAATTTCAGAATGACCAATAGTTTTAATGTAAAAATGCAAAAATATTCAAGAGACCAACAAACTGGATGTTCACTCCACTGTAAACAAAGTTAAACTGAGAAGCGTTGTTGGGTGATTCGATCAGCTGATGGGCGCACAAAAACTGTACCCTGTACTGTATATATTATCAATATGTTAACTAAATTTCAGAATGACCAATAATTTTAATATAAAAAATGCAGAATTATTGAAGAGACCAACTTTCTTGCTATTTACTCCACTGGAAACGAATGTAAACATAGAACTGATTACTGTATTGGCGGACTGGCCGATCAGCTGATGCGCACAACAAAACGTGTTTGTCGTAAGGATTTCGTTAATCGAACTGAAAATCCTTATGGGAGCTAATTCGTAAACTGAAGTTTAGTTAATCGAACCGTTCGTTAACCGAGGGACCACTGTACTGTACTGTATAACAGTATAATGGAGTGGTAACATTTTTTTTTACTATTATACCGTATGTTTCTTAATTTTTTGTTAATACAGCTAGACCCCGACTTACGACGGGGTTAGGGACCCAAATCCAGGTCGTAAGTCCGAATGGTCGTAAGTCCGACATAGATAATTTTTTTTTTTTTTGCAACTACAATGAAATACAGTACAGTAAAAGTAATAAATAATGAGGAATGGATACAGTACAGTGAAAGTAATAAATAATGAGGAATGGATACAGTGTGACTGAGCACTTACCTTTAATGTAGTCAGCTGAATGCACATGGGGCCCCCATAATTTTCTAATTATACATGGAGACTACATTAACTGGAAACGTTTCGGTATAGAAAATGCGTGTGTCATTTGGGGAAAAAAAAATGGTCACAACTGCGGCGGTCGTAAGTCGGGGTCTAACTGTATACCCAACCAACAGGGGTATATACTTTCAGTTCCCACCCTATCACATTGCCAAAACTTATCTGGATGCAACCTAAGAAACATATGTTCTAGCTGGAAAAAAAGGGGGGAAGAGGTGTTACAAGTAAAGTGAGTTTAAGTCCATTAAAAGAAAAAAATGTGTAGACTTGTGTTTGGTTTTGTCATATTTTTCTAATTGTACAAGTAATTAGAAAGAAAAAATTGAAAAGTGATTTAAGGGTTACATGTAACTGTGAACTACTGCTGTCCATGTTGTTAATATTTGGTTGTCATCCCCCCCCCCCCCATCTTTTTCATGCAGTTATGTAAAAAAAAATAATTTGGATTTATAATTATTTACCAACTAACCAGGCCAGTAAATGATAGTTGACCCATCCAGCCAAGATTTTGACTGCTTAGTGCATTTTAAAAAAACAGTGAATGAAACTTTTCAAGACTATTATGGTTTTTTAAAAGACATGGAAAAGTATGTTTATCTTTAATACTGACAGTTAATAATATGGGTTTATGCTTTCCAGGACACAGTTTAGAATTTTCAGTTGCCAGGTGGGTGAAGATTTTTATTTTCTTTTAAACACTTGTGTGCATGTTAAGTCTTTCAAGCATTTTCTTCTTAAAACAAAGTGGCCAGAGGCAGTAGCAAATACAGGTATCCCTCACTTTATGAATGGGTTAGGTGCCTTGAAAACAATTTTTTATGTGATTATCTGTACTGTATATCGAACAAATTGACGTGAGGAAAATAGGGTTCGGTACCTCAATGATAAGAAAACCCCAATATCCCCCCAAAAATTAATAGGTTCAAAAACAACAATGAACCTACCAAAATACTGTAAATTAGTACCTAGCTACTGTAATTTAGTATATAACTTCAAGAAAACCCCAGTATTTAATATACTATAGGACTAGGCGTGTGTGTGTCTGTTTGTGTGTATGTCTGTTCTGGGCAGCCGAAACGGCAGAATCGTTTTTCATCAAACTTGGTGGAAAAATCACAAAAAATTCTAAGAGTGGAACAAACCTGGTCCCATGTCGATGGTTTCTTTAGGAAGGCATTAATTAACAATTTTATTTACGATGGAAAACGATGCAAGTCTGCGGACTTGGAGCACCCTCATTCGCTGTACGTTGTCACAAGCGTTAAAACTTTCACAAGGACACGAAGGGCCCGCGATCACTTGTTATGCCTAAAGTTTTTTGTTTTGTTTTTCAATTGACAAACAACAACAAAAATTACCTAACTAGTGTAAATTAGTTCCTAACTACATTATTGTAATTTTGTAACTAACACGTTATAAAATTTTATAAATTTTGGTACATTACCTTAAGTGACTATATTCGTATCAGTGAGAATAGCTTTTGTATATTGGGAAAGAGGTGATAGAATAGAATATTCGAACAGTATAAGCAAATATTCGTAGAGTGAATGTTTGTTTAGTAAGAGATACTTGTACTCACATTATTCCTTTATTCATTTTCATTCATGATTTATACTACTGTACTAATTTTAGTTTGAAATGGTACTCCACTTCTATAACAGTCACACAAGTACAGTACAGTCATACCTAAAATAAAATGTCATTTGTACATATGTCTGCCAGGTAAACTCCCAAAACACTTAATATTATGGAATTGTTTACTCATCATCAAAATGTTTGGCATCAGGGAGTGCCCTGAGGATTAAAACAGGGGGTAAGAGGGCATTTGAAATATGATAAAGGTGTGTTGGGCTTTGTTACTGTCCAGAAGATGGGTATTCTCTACCTTCAGTAAATCCTCTCAGTAGTGGACTACAGTAATTGGTTCAACAAGGTGTAAGTAATGAGAGGTTTCCATTAAATGGGGTCCTCTCTTTTTTGCAAGGCTTTGGGGTCAGTTGAAATTTAGTAATATGTGATGTAAAAAGTTAGTACATTAACTCTTTCATAAATGCTGTCTGTTGTCTTGATTTATATTTGAGGTATACAGTAAACGAATACAGTACTACAATATAGGGTAGATATTGTTTTAATTGATGTTGAAACAGTACATTCAGTTGACACATTTACATTACCACAAAGTACCTCAGGACTTTCAGGTGGTGTAGCCAACATTTTTTTTTCCTGGATTAGCAGTCTAGCCAGTGTAACCTTCTCAGCCAACCCTTTCTTTTTGGCACACTAGAGTTTTTGTGAATAATGCAATGAATGCATATGATATTTCCATATGAAAATTTTAAAACTTCTAACTATTTTCATCTCATAAGAACACCTGTTTATGTTTGAGCTTAATGGATGGGAACCAATCATGAGTCTTCCTTCCACAGAACCATTACTTGTGAAACATTTCTGTAATGCTTATCAGCCACTTGTAGATTCAAGTGGTTACTAGAGGTGTGGAACTTTAATATTTGGCAATGGAAAGGATTTCTCTTAAATTTAATTTTATCCCTGATTTCTTCCTTTAGTCGATGCCAATGATATTTTAGAACATGCAGCCAAATATTGAACCAAGTAAAAAGTTTTGTAATGGAAAATACCTCTCTAGGATACTGTATATTAGCCTTAATGGTTCCCATTAGTGGACAGCAGTTGTGAATGGAATCTCAACCAGTAATGTGAAATTTGGGTGTACTAATATGAGATGTCAATTGGAGCTCAACGGAAAGGAGTTGCATACTGACCTGAAAGACATAGGGAGAAAGAGGTGTGGCAAGTGTGGGTACTCCCCAGAGTACTGTACTGTACGTCAATAAGAATGAATAAATGTCAGTTGATGTGTGTGTACATGTACTGTACAGGTAACTCGCATTTTACGCGTGTTTGATTTAAGCATTTTTGGAATAACGCGGTTGTTCAATTAATACCAAAGGCTAATTTACGCGCACCTATTTTTGAAATAACGTGCTCAAGATAGTTTAAATTTGCTGCGCGTATTTGCCTGGTCGCCTGGCAGTGGAGTCGCGTGTGATGCCTAGTGAGGTGCTTGTAAGTTATTACTATAAAGTCGCAGTCATATTAAGATCAACGATTTTAATATTATTATTATTGTTAATAATGTAATAATAAAGATTATTACTACTAATGATGAAGTTAATGATGATAATGAAGTATTCTGTACAACAACTGTGACAATGTGCAGCAAGCTTCCTGCGTATCACTTTCTCAGGTCACACCAGCACTACTTTTTCTCTGTGCTCTCATTTGCATTGTGTGTTTATCACTTACCTTTTTAGTGTTAAACGCTGTTTTCCCCATTGAGCATGTCTGGAAAACGCCCATCTGCCTCTGGGGCGCCTAAAGCTAAAAAGGCACGAAAAACAATCACAATGGACATGAAATTAAATGTGATCACCCGCCTTCAGAGAGGAGAGCATGTGTCGGAGGTTGGCCGCGTGCTTGGTTTAAGTGAGAGCACTGTTCGTTCCCTTTACAGTATGTGATGGTTCCCCTAACCTGTACCATTTACATTTATTCTTATGGGAAAATTATATTTAATTTATGCTTTTTTGAATTAGCGGTGGTTTTCAAGAACGTAACCCCCGCATAAAACGAGAGGTGGGTTTATTTGATTTTGTTTCGGGCCACCCTGCATTAAGTAGAAAAGGTCTGTAAAGATTAAAAACGAAGAGCTTGGTAGAGTATTTGCCCAGTTAGCAAAAAGTCATGGATTTATATCTTAATGTGAGTGAGGATATTGAATCCAGTCCTTATACACTATCCCTTGTTCATCGGTAAGTGATCACTTTATCATGATTAGCATCCTTCCAAGGAGGTATTGTAAACCACTCAATGTTCAGAACAAAGACTAAAAAGAGTTCAGCATTTTTCTAGTTACCTTGCACCATAACAGGGAAAGTGTTTAACAGACTTCTTCGAGATAATTATTGCAGAAACGGAGCATGTGCTAAGGACTGTGTCAGAAAAATGGAATTGTCCTTAGTGAAAGTAAGACTGCTTAAGTGATATGTAATGTCAGAATAGATGTTTAATAAATTCACAGCTAGGGTGGTAAGGGGCTGATGAATAAATTGGGATGGGTTGTGAGTCAGCTGCTGTTTGCTGATGGTAAGCATGTTAGAAGAAAAGTTGCAAATGCTCCCAAATTTGTTTAGAAGAGTGTGTACTAGAAAGTTAAGAGGGAAATTGAAGAGAAATGGAAATATAAGTATTAGTTTGAGTCAGATAGAATTAAGGAAATGAAGCATTTCAATTATGTATGAGTGTATGTGTCAGTGGGAGGAAGAGTAAATAGATCTCAGGGTATTGGAGGCAATATATATATATATATATATATATATATATATATATATATATATATATATATATATATATATATATATATATATATATATATATATATATATATATATATATATATATATATATATATATATATATATATATATATATATATATATATATATATATATATATATATATATATATATATTCACATATATATATATATATATATATTCCCATTTTCACATAGTGCATATATATAATATACAGTGATTTACTTATATATATATATATATATATATATATATATATATATATATATATATATATATATATATATATATATATATATATATATATATATATATATATATATATATATATATATATATATATATATATATATATATATATATATATATATATATATATATATATATATATATATATTAAAAACATGGAGAAATGAGTGGAGAACGAGAAACATCTCAGTGGAGGCAAAGGTTGGGATATGCAGGAAAATTAAATTGCTGACAATGTTTTCTACATGTAAAGCATTGACTCTGGATGTAAGAGGAAGGAACAAATTAGAGGTGACAAACATGACAAACTCTCTGAGTTAAATTGAATGCAGAGAATGAGATATAACAGAAATAAGATGATGTGGAAGGAAAAGAAGTGTCAGACAGAGGTGCAGATAAGCATTTCTTCAAATGGTAGGACACAGAATTGGAAATGAAAGGTAAAACGAGTTGGTCAGTCATGGGTAGATAATAGAAGGGAGTGGGAAGAACCAAGGAGATTGAAAAATGGGGTGAAGATTGCATTAAAGAGGACATCCAGAAAACAGCAGTGATTTAATGAGGAGAGAGCATGATGTCAAGCATTGATTGTGAAGGACTTGATGCTGGCTTGTGCAAACCAAAGGATGAGTAGTATGAATGAAGGGGAAATGTGTGTGTATTTGCTTTATTTCAGCCACCCTGCTTTGAGCTGGATAAGGCTTGAAAGAGTGAGAAAAAATTTAACTAATTGATCTTGTTCTTATAATTCACCATATTCTGATATTACACTATAAACTGCACTCAGTATTGCAGGAAGTCTGCTTCAAATTGCTTTCTCATTCAATAAGTTTTCCCAAATTTTCATGTGCTTGATGCATGCCAGCTGAAGTAAAGTTGTTCTGCATTGTTTTATATAAGTTTGAAGAAAATTAAATGAAGAGGATTAAATAAGGTTGAAAATGTCAACAGTGACCAAAATAACAAGCTGTGTGCTCATTCATAGAACCCATCTCCAGTCGGGCCGGTAAAGACATCATCTCTGGCTGGCTTGGGACCAGATTTTCAAACGTTCATATGATGAATGTTCCTTGTAATTGAAGTTGTGAGAATGCACCTAATGTGGTTGACTTCAGCTCTTCCAAAAAATTACTTCAAAATTATACTGAGTTCAATTTTCTTGTGATACATTAACTTAGCACCAGTTAAGGTGATAAGATTAATGCAAAGAATCACACAAAAGTTTCCCCTTCATTGTATTAGAAGTGGAGGGACAACAGTGGTACCTTGTGGAGCAACCCCTTTCCCCTCACCAGAGGAGAATGGAAGTGAGGTGTTGTGGTCATTTGTTTGTATGGCTGCCTCACACCACATCCTTCTTGTTTTGTGTTAAACTGAGAAGTCACATTCATACATTGTGTCTTCTGTTTCCATTTATATGGTCTGCTGCTTGCTGTTGTATGGTTTCATCTACTGCTTGGCCTCAAGTTTTTCTCTGTTGCTTCAAGTACCCGGTACTGGTGGACTCCTCTGGGTACCTCTCTTTGCCCCTCCTCACCAATATGGTGGGAGGAGTCACACAGTAATGATGAAGAGTTGTAACTGTGCTCTAGCCTCTTCAGATATAGCATTACTTGCTTTCACTTCGATTCACATTTGCTTGGAAAAATGTGAACATGTTCAAGGTTTGGGTTGTGGTTATTCTGTTGTGCCATGTTGGTTATGGACCATGAATTTTACTAACCCGCACAGGCATGGAAACTGGCCAGAAAATGTTGATGATGACTCAATTTTTCCTGTAAGTAAAAGCTGCACTAGTGTCAGAATTTACAGTCTATGAGATGGAACCCTGTTTTTACCTTGGGGATTTTGGTCAGCTATATGCTGCAGCAATATTAATAGGGGAAACATTGAGCTGACATTTTAGAAGGGGTGCATAGACTATATGAAAGAGCAGAGACAGTGGAAATGATGTGCTGGAGGCAATTTGTGAGATAAATAGGGGTCAGAGAATTAAAATTATTGACATATAGGGGAGTTGTGGAGATGAAAGCCTTGTTGGTCAGAATTGACCAGGTGAATGGTTGATTAAAAGAATAGATATTTCTGAGATGGATGGTGTAAGGTAGAGGGGAAGACTAAGGAGGAGATGGATTGATTGGGGTTGTAGTACACAATAGAAGTGAGGGCGATGGGCATTCAGGAAGCAAAAGTGTACATGAATGAATATACTGTAGAGCATTTTGTTGATGGGTGATGCTGGCTTGTGTGAAGCAATATGGGTAAACCATAACTTCAGCAGGACATGCCTTATGCAGTAGCAAGGATGAATAACAAGTGGAGGAAAATGTGTGGGCATTTTCTCTTGTTTCTGGTGTTAGAAGCAACTAGGTACAGTATTTTTTGTCCATTTATGTAAGCTATGGCAGGAAAAGGTAGTCGAACTCCTTGAGTACTTCAACAGTGACAAATGTGCACCACTCTATAATACTTAACTCTCTGACATGTTAACAACATTATTGTCAAAGCAGTATCCTCACAGTGGAAGGAATTTCAAAGTTTGTTACCTATTGGAGTTCACTGTCCCATGGTGTAAGCTGACCTCATCGTGCTTGACCCAGTGATCTGGATTCCCATAACCTAATTGACCTGACACTTCTAGTGCTAACTACAGATGTTAGTTCCCATCCTCTTGTGTTCATAGTCTGTCATGGTAAGCAGTAGCAGGGTCACTTTTATGTACCAACTGCTGCCACATGTCACTTAAACTGACATATGACAAGCCTCCTGGAAGTATTATGACTCAAAATCTGTCATGATTCCTGAATATTTAGACTTATGAAGTGTTTGGAGCAGGAAAGAAAATGCTTGCATTTTTTATTTGTGTTGTGTCTGCATTAACCAGTCAGTATTTTATGAGAATGTGTTATAGAATATTCAGTACTGAGATCAGTTGTCTGCATTCATGAGTTGGCCTGATATTTTTGTGTTCCACTGAATATACGGTAAACTCAAGTTTCCATGAAGGATTATGTTCCTAGAGAATATTATGAAGATCTGATCTGCTGAAGTCAAAATTAAACTGGAATATAATGTGATTCATTTATGGCCCAATTAAATGCCTTTCAGCCCAATAAATTTGACAGTAAGAAATCCAATCCAACCAAATTACGGTTTTCAATACAAATTTGTATGATTGTAGAGAAGAATACTACAATAATACTGTACATGCTCTACACTATTTGATTAACTTTCACCCAAACTATGGTCTGTTGTCTATTCATGTATAAATAGAGGATTTGTTGATTCATGTTTGCAATCCACATGGGAAGCACTGGCATCAGCATTAACTCTTATAATTTTTATTTCTCATCAATAGTGTAGGCAATTTGTTTCATTTTTGTACCTGAGGTAAGAATTGAAGGTGTCTCAATTTGTTAGAAGCCAATATAGTAAGTTTAACTGTAATATTGGGGATGGTCACTATTTTTTCTGTGGTTGGAAGCAGCTCTTAACAACCTTCCCTTATAGATGTCTATGGTTGTTGCTAATATCGAATCCCTTGGTGAAGGGTGAAGAAGTTACAGGAACAGATTTCTAATTGGAAATTTTCGTAGGCTTTATATTGTCTGTTATTCATTTATTTTCTAGTAGTTTCTAAATTTATGGTGACTTTGAAATGAACAAGTAAATGCTGAGAGCTATTGATGCCCTCAACAGATGTGTTTTCATGTGCTGAGAATCACCTGATATTTCGACTAGCACTGTCATCTTTATTCCAGGAGTTAAATATTTTTCATGGGTTTAGTTTTTAGCTACCTTTTTCCCCAATTCCATTCACAGCTTAGAAATTGTTATAACTAACACAGTGGATTAGGCAACTCACATCCTGAGTTAATAAGGTTATGGCTCAGGGTTCCCAGGATCCAAAACTTGTGTAAGAGTGTATATATTCCAGAAATCCAGTATAAAAACTGAAAACTAGAAAAGGCATCTTTTTTGGCTCAGTGGTAGTCCCTAAGCATGGGTAAGATTAAGCAGTCAGTTACCAGGGGCAAGAGCTGAGAGTCATCACCTGTCACACTAATGTGCATGTGCTCTACATTCCAAACAGGTTAGAAAAGGGGAAACAGTCTCAAACCACCTTCAGTTTACCTCATCATCTGAGAAAGGAAGGAGGGAGGGATGCGAGACACTCAGCCATGCTTGGTTGTAAAAAGGGATTTCAGAAGCAGGATCCCATTCATAACTCCCGCAGTGAATTGGGTGACTTGTGTACACTCAAGGTAGAGATATTAGTTAAAATATTCTGGGGTTTTATGGATTTCTGGAAAATGTAGGTGGTCCATGTCACACTGATTAGGGGTCCTGGAAACCTTGAGTGTCAACCCATATTAATTTTTTTTTTCACGCAGTACTGTACGTGAGTTCCATGGTCATAAAATAGGATTTAATGATCGTTCACCCAATTTCTTTAGGAAATAAATTACCTGTATTGTGTATTTTGCCCAAACTTTGGCAGTATCTGTGGTACAGAGCATAAAATAATGGGCAACACAGAGATGAAAAGTTGGGTCTAAATTACTATATAATGTGGTATCAAAATTAATAACTTGGCATCATGGCAATGGGGGGTTTACCAAATCCAAATAGTAAACTCTAAATATCCACAAGTTATATCTTCCCTGGATTCTTTGTTTCAACTCACAGTGTTTTCGACCAAAGGTTTGAAATATGTGATCTCTATAAAGATAGCTTTAGGACTATAAATTACAGTAGACTTGTTACTTTGACACATATACAGTGTTCCCTCAATTAACGAACACAATTGGTTCCACAGAGTTGTTCGTTAAACCAAAAATTTTGTTTGCTGAATCTATTATTTCAATGGGAAATTGGTTCCAACTCACAGAAAAAGAACATACAAAGTACTGTATACCAGTAATAGAATTAACAACACATTAAATATAAACTAAATACAGTACTGTACTGTACAGTATACTGTACTTTATAATAAAAAATAAAAAATAAGAGAATACGTACTATATTTTAACTTAATTTGAGGTGTGTATGTCGTATTCCCGGCAGCTTTGTTTACATATCAAACAGCTGATTGTAGAGGCAGTCGATGATGACATGCCATATTCTTTACAGAGTGCATTGCTTCTAATGCCTCCTTCATGTTTCATAATAATTTCTGCACTGTATATTATCAATATGTGAACTAAATTTCAGAATGACCAATAATTTTAATGTAAATATGCAAAAATATTCAAGAGACCAACAAACTGGATGTTCACTCCACTGTAAACAAAGTTAAACTGAGAAGCGTTGGTGGGTGATACGATCAGCTGATGGGCGCACAAAAACTGTTCCCTGTACTGTATACATTATCAATATGTTAACTAAATTTTAGAATGACTAATAATTTTAATATAAAAATGCCAAAATATTCAAGAGCACAACTTTCTTGATATTTACTCCACTGGAAACGAATGTAAACATAGAACCGATTACTGTATTGGCGGACTAGCCGATCAGCTGATGCGCATAACAAAGCGTGTTTCTCGTAAGGCTTTCGTTAATGGAATTGAAAATCCTTATGGGAGCTAATTCGTTAACCGAAATTTTGTTAATTGGACCGTTCGCTAATCGAGGGACCTGTACTTGCTAAAAAATGGATATACAGGTACCAGTACAACCTTAATATAGCTAAAGCTGCCTCCCAAAAGTTGGGAATGCTATACAGATGCCATAGCTACTTCACTCCTGAGCAGTTGCTCCAAGTACAGTATGTAAGGGATTCATTCGTCCTAACTTGGAGTACTGCTCTACTATCTGGGGTGGCTCTTCTTCTGTCCAACTATTAGATAGGGTGGAATCAAAGGCATTTCGTCTTATTAACTCTGCTCCTTTAGTCGACACTCTCTCTTCCTTTTCTCTTCGCCACAATGTTGCTTCACTCTCTCTTTTACAGGTACTTTAGCGGGCAATGTTCGGTGGATTTGGCATCCTGTGTACCGCCGGCAAGCTCATGGGCTCGTAACACACGCCTTACCCGCGGTGCCCACCGTTTCTCTGTGGATGTCGGTCACACGAGAATAACCCGTTATAGTACCTCCTTTCCTCACACAGCCAAACTGTGGAATGTTCTGCCTTCTTCTGTGTTTCCATACTTATACGATCTGTCTCACTTTAAAAAGATGGTTTTACGGCATCTTCGTGTTGTAGATTAACACAGTACAGTATAACCTTTTTCTTCTCAGTTTTCAATTTCTTTCTGCGTAGGGGTTATTAACATTAAATTTAAGATTGAAGACCTAAAAGATTTTATTTATTTGCAAAAATTGAGGTTTCAAAGGAAGTATATAGTACAGGCATCCCCCGCGTTACGGAAGGGTTGCGTCCCTGGAAAATTCCGTACGAAACCTAGTTTCCCATTGACTTCCATTATAAAACTGAAGATGTGTTCCTAAGGAATTTTTTTCGGTCCAAAAAAGGTAATTCAAGCACTTTTATGAATGAAAATAAACATTTTTAAAAACATACAATACAGTACAGTCAGTTCTGCTATAACGCGATAGTTGTGTTCTTGTAAAATATCGTGTTACAGAAAATCGCGTAGTAATAGAAATAACAGGGCTTATGGAGAAAATAGGGTTAGGTGCAGATTACTACTCGAAATCGAAAAAAAATTAGTAGTTAGCCTAACACAAAGGATAGCACAGTCTAAATAAATGTTACATTCATATCTAATAATGAAATCATACAGTAAATGTAACACTACCTTGAAAAAATATGAATATAACTTGATGGGGGAGAAGGGTGATTTTGAGGTTGATAACATCGAGCTTCTCTTCAAGTTTTATATCCTTTCTTTTGCGATCATCACTGGGAATTCGATCACCAGAACGCTTCTTGGAGATATTCTTCTTTACCATATTCACAGTTAATACCACAAAATTGGAGAAATAGTAAGCAAAAATCGCGTTACAGCAAACAAGCGTTTGCGTTATACAAATATCGTTCCTCTATTCATAAATCGCGTTAGAGCAAATTCGCGTTATCAAAACACGCGTTATAGCAGAACTCACTGTATTGAAATTTGGAGGTTGTCAAAATTTATCATTTTACCCCCATTTTTTTATTGTAAACTTCTCGTAGATTTTTCGGTCATATGAATTTTTCTTCCGTATCTCAAAACTCGCTCCATACTTTTTGGATTCTCTTTAAGCAAATTTCTGCAACTGAAGGGATACCTGTAGTCAACATAAATGGGAATTTTCAATAGCATAACCCTTATGCAGATGGAAGTTTTTATATATACTTTAAACAGATGGCAGGTATTGGTACAGTCATTGCCAGATTAAATTAGAGCTTTTGAGAGAAATAAGAGTGTTTTGCATCAATAAACATACTGTATTCACAAAAGTATGACTGATTGCATAATGCAGCTTTATGGATTCCATAATTTCCCGGAAGATGTATATTTTTTATATATATTTATAATAGATAAAATTTCTATGCATGTCAGTCAATGTGCCTTGACAGCCAAATGAATAGTCTATTATATGGCTACATACAGTATTACCTCTACTGAAAATATTGGTGAGCAGCCAGTTTGGTATTGAGAGGTATTAGGTATAAAACGAATCCAAAAATTTTTTCAAATACTGTACTGAACATGGTTCAGTAAATCAGGTATCCCCCTATTTACGATCGGGTTAGGTTCTTGAAAAATCTATCCTAGGTTGAAATATCGTAGATTAGGATAATTATTACATGGGGTTCAATGGGATATGGTCTCAGCCTGTCCAACACCCACATGTTTCACCGAAAAAAATCCTACGCTAATAATATACATAAAACAATTCAACATTACTCACTACATCATTAAGAACACTTCACAGTTACAAAAACATAGCAGAAGTACGTGTCATAAAAACAGCGAACGATGATAATGTTAGAATGGCCATAAAAAACCCAGTAAAAATCACTTCACAGTCACCAAAACAGAGTACAATGTGAATGTTAATAATGTCCTCTTACTGTAAGGTAAAAAAAAAAAGAAAAGAGAATCACTAATGAAAAGAAACCACCAATACTGACCGATAATCATTGAGTTACACGAAGCCTCCACGCTCACCTCCCACACTCTCGGCTTCCCCTGCTCAATTGATAACTCTTACTCACAAATTAAGAAATGTTAATCCCCTTTATGTTTTTGACTTCAAGATAATTTTTCACATACTGATTGTAGCAGTGTGTTTATGTAAATGAGTATTAAAAAAAATTATGTACCCTGTACAGTATATCTAACTGATATTACTAGCTGAAAAATAACCAAAACATAGTATATAGCTCACAGGTGGGGAACAGACCTCCCTCCTCCCTCTCCATGTGCCTGTGTCCTCCGTCTCTCATGGATCTGTGCTGTCACTGCTCAAGATGGTTGGTGCTTACTACAACAACTGTTTTCAGCACTTATTAAATAATCTCGTAGTTTATTTATCAGCACTTACTAAATAAGATAGTGGTGTACTGTATTATGTGTGCCTATTCCCTGGTTTATTCTTTATTCAGTTGTGTAAGTACACAAGTAGCCAAATCAAGGTGTCATATATTACAAATTGCATTAATTCTTATGTACTGTACTATTCAGTGCAGTACTATACTAAGTCACTTTTCTCTGGAACACATCACCGTCCTATTACAAGTACAGTGACCCCTCTGTTAACGAACTCAATCCGTTCCAGAAGGTCGTTCGTTAACCGAAACCATTGTTTCAATGGGTTTTTGGGTAATTGGTTCCAACTCACCGAAAATTTCCTAAATTCAACAAAAATGGGAGAAAAGTTCACTTACTTTGAGGTGTGTATGTAGAAGGCTCCTGGATGATGATGATGATGATGATGGGATTTAGAATGGGGGTGGAGGAGAAGGAAAAAGAGAAGGCATTGGGGTGGAAGAGAAGTCACCCCATGGCGCCATTTCACCCATAAAATTTTAGCTCTCTTGGTGTAATTCAAGATTATTTTCTTTAAATCAACACTGCACTGCATTATATATTGTCAATATGTAAAATATATTTCAAAATGACCAATAATTTGCTTGGAAACACAGAAAAAAGCGTTTAGTTGAAGAGAGTCTCAAGCAAGATGTTACCTCCAGTGAAAACAGAGAGAGACTAACTCCTGTTTGCTGTGTTAAGAGGCTGGATGCCGCACATTAAACTAGTCACTTTACCTTCAGTTATGTTCAATAATTGTTAAAATGACTAAAAAATTGAATATTAAACTTTTAAAATTATTGAATAGTATAAACTTCTTGATATTTACTAAAATAGTAAGGAATTTAAGCCCTAGAACCGATTAATGTGTTGGTGGACTGATACTAAAGCTGGTTGCCTGGTCAGTGCAAGCGAAAACATGTTGAGGTCGGTTCGTAAGAACTTCGTTAACCGAATTTTTTTTCGTTAACCGAATTGAAGATCCTTATGGAAGGCAGTTCGTTAATCGAAATTACGTTAACCGAGGTGTTCGTTAAACGAGGGGTCACTGTAGTCCTCATTTATAGCGAGGGTCCCTTCCCTGAAATTTTTTTTTGCAATATACTCTGAATGTCCTGGTGAGACCAATTACTTTGTACAGTATAGGATATTTATTTCATTGGCAACTCACCTCGCATGTAATATTTGTCACATTTGTCACAAGTCT
Source organism: Homarus americanus (assembly GCF_018991925.1). Classification (NCBI taxonomy): domain Eukaryota; kingdom Metazoa; phylum Arthropoda; class Malacostraca; order Decapoda; family Nephropidae; genus Homarus; species Homarus americanus. Next base: position 16,761,961 of record NW_024713129.1, read on the forward strand.
AGTGGTCCAGTTACCCACCAGCTGTCAAGATGGATGCATTCCTTTGACGTCCCGTGACCCACCTTGCTCCTCCACACCCTCGACAGTAGTACTGTTCACCAATAGTTGCTTGATTTGAGTGGTACTGATATAGTATCGGGTGATGAAGACAGTGATGGGAAGGAAACAGACCCATACGATGTTGAGTTTGTTGAGGCCGTCAGCAGTGAGGACAGTGTTAAAGACAATGGCGCTCACTCCCCCTCCCCACCCTGCCATGACAGTGATGTCATGGTCAGGGGTGCTGTGATGGCCATGGACATAGGGGACCACATGAATGCCTACCACAACAGTATGCTTGGAGTGTCCGCACTAATTTTATGCCTGAAATACCAGTTGTTGACTGTGGATTAAAAATAAAACTTATTTTTGCCAAAAGATGCCTGCATGGGGTTAAAGGGGATGCATTTGTTGCTGGGACTGTTGAAGATACCTGGGCTGAATTTAATATGAAATATGGGATACAGGATTGCAGCCCAAAAACATGCACCAAAAAATTCCTTTCAGACATCACATTTTCTCACTTCAGCACTAATTCTGTAACTCAAAACACATTTTAATAGATTGTAACTCACCTTGAGCTGAATAATTGCTTACTGAACTGCAATTGTTGAGACTCAAGGTAAATAATAGAGCAATAGAAAGGTGTGTTGTGAATACAGTAGTACATGTGGAGGGCAGGAGAAATGTTACATTTTCATCAGCTGATTGGTTGTCTTCTTTTGATATCAAGCCTTAAAAAAACATATTTAATGAAACTTATTAAATTATTTAACACTTCAAGAAGAAGTGATACATCAAAAACAATGCATAGTCTCTCACTGCAGGTCACAGCCTCAAATTGAAGAAACGACGTGTACCGGATACTCTACAGAAAGTTTTCCAAGCAAACTTTTTTGGAGTACAAGTTGTGAACACACACACACACACACACACACACACACACACACACACACACACACACACACACACACACACACACACACACACACACACCGATTTACGGTTTTACTTTCCGATTTTTCTCATTTCGCGGTACCTTACAACGGACTTTCACTTTCATGGTGCATCTACTCATATACACTGTGAAATATAATTTTTTTTTTTTTTTAAGCTCATAAAATTCATACAAATTACCGGCCAGAATTTAATTTACATTGCTGGAATTCTTACAATATGATGATCATTTTGAATATAAACATCATGGATTTTGCATTAGACATACAAATTTTAGATCTAATGTAATAATTTGGTTTACACAAAGCAAATATTTTTTCTTTTGTGCAAAATATATGAAGTTTACATTCAAAATATTCCCTGACCTGCAAGGAATCCAGAAATGTCAATTATATTATCCTAACTTTAGTCTGAGGTATTATTTATTACTAAAAGTTAAAAATTTAGTATTTTCACCCAAACATTTCTCTGGTAGGGAGGGAAGGTGGGGGGTGGGGGGAGGGTTGGGACCGACCGACCCAGCTGGCGTGAGTGTGAGGAGGGGTGGGGAGGCAAGGTGGGGTACTTTGATTGACAGATAGTGTCGTGAAGAATATTTTTTTTTATTATTAACTGAAGATATTTGTTTTAGCTCATAAAATTCATACAAATTACTCGACCAGAATATAATTTACATTGCTGGAATTCTTACAATATGATGATCATTTTGAATATAAACATCATGGATTTTGCATTAGACATACAAATTTTAGATCTAATGTAATAATTTGGTTTACACAAAGCAAATATTTTATTTTTTGTGCAAAATATATGAAGTTTACATTCAAAATATTCCCTGACCTGCAAGGAATCCAGAAATGATAATTATATTATCCTAACTTTAGTCTGAGGTATTATTTATTACTAAAAGTTGAAAATCTAGTGTTTTCACCCAATCATTTCTCAGAGAGGTAGGAGCTAGTGAGCAGGGAAGAGGGGGGGGGGATTTGAGTCCATTATTTGAATAGACATTAACTTGGCACTGTATTTCTCTTAAATATTAATTATGTGAGCATACCATCATAAAATTTAGATGTTCTTTTTACTACAACATAGGTATTGTGTCGGAAAAAGTGGAGTTTGGGGGTCGGGCCAGTCTCTATTGGAATTAATCCCATATGTTCTACACTTTACTCGGTTTTCACTTTCCGCGGTACCCTGTGGGTTCAATTGACCGCGTAAATCGGGTACTACTGTACATCATTTGTTATAGTGTGTTTAGGTTTATGTTCAGGGATTTTGTACCTTTTTACAGTACCATACGGCACAGTTTTACTCCTACAAAAACAGGCCAACATCCTTCAACCTAATTTGTAGAAAGTCAAGAATAAAGTACCATATTTTATGGCATGCATTTTGTTGTCTAAAAAAAATGGCTAAAAGAAAAAGCAGCCTGCATCCTTTATGTGAAGTTGCTGTCTGCCATAAGCTAATGCATCCTACAGTTGCTCTCTCCAGTAGGCTAAATTCTTCCTAGCCCAACTCCAGAATTAATTTTTTTATTGCTTACTTTAACTCATTAATATTATATTTAATTGGTTAAAAAAATAATTGTATATATGAAAGCCGGATTTATAACTACTGTACTGATGATGATAACCCAAGACGATGAGTGTCTGTATGGCAGGCACCCAACTCTTCAGAGCTAAGCAGTAACCATTTCTGAACTCTTACAAGCATTACTATCTAAATACCTGATACAAATGAAGGTTTACAGTTAACTTTCTTTTCACATTTGCATCTGTTAACATCGCTGGCGACATTGTAATCAAGTTAGATACGTCAATGTAACCACCAAGCTACCAAGCCAAGCTATGAGCTATGTTATAGATATTTTTCAACTCGTATTTTCGGGTAAATACACATAATTTTTTTTTTCTTGTTAAATGCATTTTACAATCTTACATACAGAATGTACAAAAAAAAATAACTAAGGTCAAAAACATAAAAGGGAAGTAACTTCCTACATGTGTTAAGAGGAGGGGGAGTGAAGGATATCAGCTGTTCTGAGCTGTCTCCCGTATGTAGTGAAACCATTGAAATTTTATTTTTCCAGCAGCTAAATGGTACTGTATTAAATATGTTATTTTAAGAAGACTATGACTACAGATGGATAATACACAAAAGTTTATTTCAAGTGTTTCAAGTTTTCTCTCTTCACTCATGCAGTCTTTTTGAACTGTATCTAATGCCCTTTCAATCTTCTTTTGAATGCTTGGAAGACATGGCATAGTGAATAGCACATAATCAGGTGGAAGGAAAGTGGGAGTGTAAGTGGTCGTGGGATGAGGAGGTTGCTGCTGGCTGGGAGTGGCGCCTAGACATTTGAATTTTTTTATGTGGCTGTTGCTCAGGGTCTTGTGATGAAACCCCCTATATTATATAAGTCATGTGTTAATACTTTGTGACTTGCATCCTGTGCCAATTATCTCATTAGGTACCTTCATGCAAGGTATGGGAATTAGTGTTATTGTATTTGGAATTGTAAACAGCACAAAATATTTAGACATTGGGCTAATGCTTCTTTTACAGCCTCAGGAAACTGTAACCACCAATGAGAGAGGTTGAGGTTTCTCTCTCTTTATATATACTGTATATCCTCTCTGGTTAACTTATATATTGACTAACTTTAAAATTTCTTGGTATGTGTGTGTATGTGTTTGCACAAAGTGTCTTTTTGACTGCATAGCTGTATGTCATGAATGACAGCCATAATATTTCATACCTGGACTTCCAATGGCATAAAAAATTAAAATACAGGGTACTAAATAAATTAAATGCAGATGTTATACCCATTATTAAATTTAATATTTTAAATTTTCTTGGGAACATTGTAACCCCACGCTGGATAGCACCCTCCTGTATATACAGTAAAACTTTCTTTCTCAGGTTAAGGTATTTGAAAAATGCTAAGGAGCATTTACATACTGTAGCTTCACAAGACCTCTTTAAAAGTTGATATGCATTATTGTCTTCAGAAATGGTTCTTATACAGTTATGTATCATTGTATGGGAAGACAATAATCTTAGTTTCAGAAATTGCTAGTATGTTGCTCTGAATTATTTTATTGTCAAATATGTGTATCAAATTTTGTCTTCACTATTTGGATGTAATTTAAGGATAGTATTATGACTGTGTAGTATAATAATTACTCATTGTGTCCTTTCTCTAATTCAGATGGAAGCAGAGCTGGCTGAGGAAGCTGTATCCAAGTTAAAACAAGAAGATGGTAATTATTCAGAAGATCCAGCATGTCTTATGATTCATGGAGTAAACCCTAGTGAGTTCCATAATACTAAAGACAGTTCTGCTAAAATTAAGGAAATGGTTAATGAAGGAAATGAAGAACTGATTGCTGAAGAGGATAAACATTTTTTTGATAGAAATATTAGGGAAATAGATAAGAATGGATTATATAGTGAATTTCAAGAGGATATGCCAGGGACCAAAATTAAAAAGGCAGAAGAAATGTTGAAAAGAAATGCAGTTCGTGATTGTACTCTAAAGACAAGATATTCTGTTGGTTTTTCAGTGACAAAGACTTTAAAAGAAGAAAGTGAACAAGAGGACAATGACAATGAAGGGGTGGGTGAGAGAAATGAACAAATGGGGTTAAGAAGAGGGAGAAAATACCAGCAAGAGACCAAGAGAGAGAGAAGGCAGCACATAATCAACAGAGAAAGAAAACAACAAGTGCCAAAGAGAGAAAGAAGGCAACAATGTACTAAGAAAGGCAAGAGCTACCAGATGGAAACCAAATGCGAGAGAAATCCACAGAGACAGGTGAAAAAAAAGAGAGGTCAGCTGGTTGTAATAAAGGTGAGAGAGGAAAGACAAGAAATAAAGGAAGAAGCCAAGCAAGAAAAGAAAAAGGAATTTAACAAGTTGGAAATTAAGGAAGAAATAAAACAGAAACTAAAGAAAGCAACAGATAGACTAGAAACACAGATTGATATAGAAAAAGAGACTGTAAAGAAAGAAGTAGAGGAACAAGAACTGAGAGATAAAATTGATGTCAGAGAAATAGGGAAAGAAACAGAAGAACACAAGGTAACGATAGACAAGGCAATAGAAGTGAGAAAAGAGAAAAATGTATCAAAGGAGGTGGGAGAAAAAATAGAGGAAGAAGTAAAGTTAGAAAGGGTTGAAATGTTAAGTGAAAAGGAAAGCCAACTGGAGGAAACCTTGCCAGAAAATGAAAGCAAGGACATAAAGAGAATAGACAAGCAACCAGAAGAAGTAAAAATTGAAGAAAACCAAGAAATTGAAGGAAAGATAACGAACCAAGGGGAAGGTAATGTAAGCCAGGATAAGGAAAAAAATAAGAGAGAGAAAGATAAGAAAACTGGCAAAAAAACTAAAGTTGTACATAGTGTAAAAAGAGAGAAAGATGAACAAGAGGAACTAAAGGAAGATGCTAAGGTTGATGTTCAGGGTGACACCATTGAACAGCTGCCCCAAGTAAGTGAGACAAGTGATCAAGATTGTGTGAAAGAAGAACTCCCTGCTCAGCCAAAGTTAGACGGAACACAGCGATCCTCACCAAGAAGAAGAAGAGTAAAAATTTGTCCAAAAGAATTAAAGCAAGTATTGACAGAAGTAAAGTATACACAACAAAATTTGAATAAAGAATGTGGTAAAGTAGAAAAACAAAAGAAAGGAGAAGAGGAGCAGCAGATGGTAAAGAGTGAGGTAGAGCAACATGTGGTTGTCAAGACTGAGGAAAGTCAAGTGCAGTGTGTAAATCAAGATAAAAATGAACACTTGGATACAAAGAATGATGAAGAACCAGTGACAGAAGTAGAGGAATCTAACCTTCAAACTGTGGGTGAAAATGCTATAACACAAGACATTATAACTGAAAAATATGAAGAACAAGAGTCAAATACTAAGAATGATAAAGACTTAGTGATAAAGATTAAAAATGAAGAACCAGAAGAAGAAGCAAGGGAAGATGAAAAACAGGATAATGATTTTGGAGAACTTGGTGATTTAAGAAATAGTGTTAAATATGAAAGAAAAGTGTTGGACAAAGATCTCAAAACTAATACTCCTCTTTCTGAAGAAACTCAACCCACAGAACTAAGATGTCAAAGTCCATTAGCTGTTACAACCTTTTTGTCATTGAAGCAAAGTAATAGCTCAGAGATAGATGAAGAGATGCCAAAGAGACATGAAACTAGATCTCCTGAGAGCCCAAGACCTATTTCACCTGAATTGAGAGGACCCCATACTCCAGATGGACCTGCTCCAACTACCCCTGATGAGTCAGAAGTATCCCCACAAAGTCCCGGATCACCAATACATTGTCAGAGAAACCCTTCACCAGCCCAGGAAGTTGAAGCAGAAAGGGAGAGAACTCTTGAGGGGGAAAGCCTTTCAGAGAGAAGATCACGATCACGAACAAGAGGGCCTTGTACACCCCCATCTCCTCCACCTTCAATGCAGGAGGAAAATGCTGATGATGAACGACAAGATGGGGAGGCTTCCAATAAGTCTTCATCACAGCCAACACTACAAGAAGAGCCAAAACCTGCACCTATTAAAAGGAAGGTAATTTGATCCACTTCTAGTAATTCTTTTTTGAATGTCAAAGTTGGTGTGACAAGGTATCCTTGCCTTAAAGTGTGGGTTGTTTAATTAGAGATAAAATTTTCATGTAAATTTACACACAATTATTTTTAAATAATTTTTATCTATTGCTTACATTATTTAATTCTGATTTTCCGGTAACAGTTATCGATCTTGGAGTACCGCAAGAGGAAAAGTGTGAGCAGTGAGGGTGATAATAGAGGATTAAGTGGACCATCAGACTCATCACCACCACGTTCCTTATCACTTACATGTTCCACAGTATTGTCTGCTCCTTGCGCAGACTCTTCTTTCTCATCTAATCCTTCCTGTTCCTCCAATATATCAACACGAGAACCCTCTATTTCTCCTACATATTTCTCTCCATCAAAGTTGGCTCAGACTGAAGCTGATGAATCTTCCCCAGATCTTGCACTCTCTCCTATACAACCACTTATGATCACCCCATTATCCATTGTCCTTGATAGCAAATCTACCAAAGATGAAGTTAAAAATGGTGAGTATTTTGACAACTGCTTTTTTTTTATTAATAACTGAATGAATTTAAAAAAAAAAAATTATCCCCAGCAAAGCTAAAATTCCTGGCTTATATAATTATACATTGCATAATTTTTTTTTTTGCCATCAGATGCAGAGAGTAACAACAACAATAATGGAGGAGGTAGCATTAATGACAACAGCAAACACGGCATCAAGAGTAGTAATAATAGTGTAAACAATAGTTGTAGTAGTACCACCATCACCACAGTTGCAACAAATGCTTTAACTACAACTAACAGTATAGCAGTCACAAACACTGCTGGAACAACTACAAGTACCCCACTTACTACCATCACTAGTAATGCCACATCTCAGGATGTG